>NC_072768.1:36302286-36557043 GCF_022539595.1 Amphiprion ocellaris
GTCTTTGTGGTTGTCTTGTGTCACTTTCTGGTTGTTTTGACTTATTTGTAGTTGTGTTGTGTATATTACTTTGTTTTGTGTCTCTGTAGTCATTTTGTTTCTTTTTGAATGGTGGTTTTGTGTCTATTTGTGGCATTTGAGGTGTATTTGCAGTGATTTTGTGTCTTTTTGTAGTTGTTTTGTGTCGCTCTGTGGCCATTTTGTTTTTCTTTGCAATTGTTTTGTATAATTTTTCTGACAGTTTAATGAGTCATTGTAGTTGTTTTGTGTGTTTTTATGGTAGTTTTGGGTGGTTTTGCAGGTATTCTGTGAATTTTAATTGTTGTTTTTTGTGTCTTTGTTGTCATTTTGCGTCTCTTTGCAGGTGTTTTGTGTAATTTAATTGTTGTTTTGTGTGTCTTTCTAGTCATTTTGTCTCTTTTCGTAGATGTTTGTGTCATTTTGTCTGTTTCTGTCATGATGTTGTCACTTTGTAGTCGTTTTGAGTCTATTTGTAGTTGTTTCGTGTATTTTAATTATTTTTTGTGTCTTTTTGTAGTCATACTGTTTCTTTTGTAATTGTTTGTGTCATTTTGGCTCTTTTTGTGGTGGTTTTGTGTCTATTTGTAGCATTCGAGATATATTTGTAGTTGTTTTGTGAGTCTTTGTGATTGTTTTGTGTCCCTTTCTGTTTGTTTTGTGTCATTTGTAGTTGTTTTGTCTCTTTTTGTGGTTGTTTTGTGTCTATTTGAGGTGTAATTGTAGTGATTTTTTGTGTTTTTGTTGTTGTTTTGTGTCTCTGTGACCATTTCTTGTTTCTTTGTAATTGTTTAGTGTAATTTTTGTGACAATTTTTCGATTCATTGTGGTTATTTTGTGTCTTTTTGTAGTAGTTTTGGGTCACTTTGTAGTTGTTTTGTGAATTTTAATTGTTGTTTTGTGTATCTTTGTTGTCATTTTGTGTTTCTTTGCAGGTGTTCTGTGTATTTTAACTGTTGTTTTGTGCCTGTTTCCTTTTGTTTTGTGTATTTTTATGCTTTTTTGCCTCTTTTTGTGGTCATTTTCAGACATTTTAAGACTCTGGGCTTCAGGTTTGGCTCATTCTTCCTTTTCTCATGCTGAAACTCTCTGATCAGTCAAACATTGTTTATTTGTCGCTTCATTTTTTGATCTTCTTTCAACTCCTGCTTCACCAAAAGTCCAGTTTCTGAGAGGAAGGAGAATCAGCATTTTGTTCTGACTTCTTCCTCTCTGGTCGCCGTTGACGTCTTTCTCCTGGAGCTTCTTCTTCATGACGTTTCGGAGGGGATTCATGCTCTGCAACTCGTCTTTAACCCTCCTGTTGTCCTCATTTATGGGCACCAAAATATATTGTTACCTTGTCTGAAAAAAATCCAAAAATTCAGCAAAAAAATTCCCCAAATTTATTTTTAAAAATTGGCAAAATCTTCAGGAAGAAAATTCCAAAAATTCCTCAAAAGTTTTATTCTTTTGAAAAAAATCCCCAAATTTGGCAAGAAATAAAAAATTTTAAAAATAAAAAAATACAAATCATAAATATTTTTCAAAAAATGAATAAAAATCTTCCAAAAAATCCTAAAAATATCTAAAGTGATTCCATATATATCAGTAAAAGTTCAATTTTTTTCTTTCAGAACATTCACAAAATTAACTGAACGTTCTTAAAGAAACATTTTTTTAACATTTTTTTTTCACAAATTTCCCAAAAATGTTGAAGATATGGAAGTTTTCACTGTGAAAGTATTTTTTTCCCACATTTTGTCTCTTTTATGGCAATTGTTGTCAGGACGACACGAGGGTTAAACTTTGGTCCGGATGCCAGGATGAACCCCAAGATTCAGGAGGAAGTTCTCTAAATGTTGTTCCTGCTCCCGAACCAAAGGGAGCGTCCCACTCCTTTTCTCCATGCTAAGATTTCATTGTTTTCTTATGCTAATACGTTTCCATTCAGGGCGTGCTGAGGGGAGGGGAGCTCCTTAGAGGTGGCATGGAATCTGTGTTAGGCTTTAGAGAAATGAAACCAGGCTAGAGGAGGCTTTGTTTTGGGCCAATGAATCAGTATTCTTTTGAGGGGGAATCTAAAGGGCCCTTTCAGACGCTGCTTGGCCCCCACCCCCTCGGCCTCTTCATTGACGGAGGCCCCGCTGAGAGCCGGTTTTTTTTCCTCATAAAGGGCCGCAGGAGGAGCGAGAAGAGCAGGATTTGCTCTGCCAGCTGACATGTGAAAGAGGAGCATTGCTTTAATGGAGGCCTGAAAGAGGAGTCTGTCATCTCGCAGCACAATGACAACAGAGAGCGAGACAGGCAGAGAGGGGCTTTATGGGTAATTGACTCTCTGCATTAGCCCTCCGAGCCGACGGTGGACGATCAAACGGCGAAGGAACACTTTAATCCCGACGAAACACACCGCAGATATGTGCGGAATAACACCCGGGTGTGTCTGAGCGTGAATACATTAGCCCACTTTCATAATCCCGATGCTGCTCCCACCACAATGGTCAGATTACAGGGTTTAGGCGTGCTGAGGTCTGGTTTGGGGGGCCGAGCTGAAAAGAAAGCAGATTTGGTTTGGACTAAATTTGGACCATCTGGCCGAGCTGAGCAGGCCGAGATTCATCACGCTATCGGACAGCAGCACCAGCCTCCACGCAAAGCAGATTAGGACAAATGAGAACAACAACACCGTGTCTTCATAAAAATAAACAGCAAAAAGGCTCAGAGACGGTCAGTCGTCACAGTAGAAATCACTGCACAAAACACAGAGATCAAAGAACAGGCAAAATGTCTCTTTGCAGTTGTTTTGTGTCTCTCTCTGGTTGTTTTGTGTCTGTTTATGGTTGTTTTGAGTCTTTTGTGGTTATTTTGTGTCTCTTTGTAGTTGTTTTGTGTCTCTTTGTGGCTGTTTTGTGTCTCTTGGTTGTTTTGTGTCTCTTTGTGGTTGTTTTGTTTCTCTTTGTAGTTGTTTTGTCTCCTTCCAGTCATTTTCTATCTCTTTGAAGTTATCTTGTGTCTCTTTGTTTTGTGTTTCTGAGATTGTTTTGAGTCTCCCTGAGGTCATTCTATGTCTCTTTGTAGCTGTTTTGAGTGTTTTTGTGTCCTTGTGGTCATTTTCTGTCCCTTTCAAGTTATTTTAAGTCTCTTTCTGGTTGTTTTGCGTCTCTTTGTGGCTGTTTTGTGTCTCTTTGTTGTTGTGCCCTTTTGTGGGTATTTTCTGTGTCTTTGTGGTTGTTCTGCATCTTTGTGGTTGTTTTGCATCTTTGTGGTTGCTTTGCATGTCTTTGAGATCATTTTCTGTCTCTTAAGTTGTTTTGTGTCTCTTAATAGATGTCTTGGTTGTTTTTAGTCTCTTTGACGTTGTTGTGTCTTTGTAGTTTTGCCTTTTTTTGGCTGTTTTGTGTCTCTGAGGTTATTTTGTGTCTCTTCTATGGTAATTGTATGTCTGTTGTAGTTGGTTTTTGTGTTCTTGTAGATATTTTATCAGTTATTTATGTTCGTTTTGAATCTTTTTATAGAGCTATTGCATCTATTTCAGTCTCTTTCCCTACATACAGCGTCTGTGGCCTTGTGGCTGTAAAGCTCATTCACTAAATCCTCCATGAACCATGGATCTCAGTAACACATCTGTTGGACTCATGCCCACATCTGAACCAAATGTTCATTGCATTATTACCACAGACAGTTTGATTCTCATCTTTGGTGCAATAATTACATCCAGAGACCAGTTATGTGTCGACTCAGATGAGACAACAAAACAGTCTGATGCCTACTTTAGTCTACAATAACATGTTGTTAATGCTGGAATAATGTAGTTTAAGGACACATGTTCAGCCTCTGGGTTGTGTGATTGCAGTTTTTCCCTGACTGTGATGATAATTATGTAATCGTTAACTGCATGTTTTTGTGTGTGCAGAATGCGAGGTTTGTTGTCCGTGACGCTGCTGCTGCTCCTGGTCCTGACGCTCAGCGCTGAGGCCAACAAGAAGGCCAAAGCACACAAAGGTGAGCTCCTCTTTGGTGTCTGTTAGTGGCTGTTGGTCCATTAACCCTCCTGTTGTCTTCACTTACAGGCACCAAAAAATATTGTTTCCCTGTCTGAAAAAAAATCCAAAAATTCAGCAAAAAAAATTCCCCTTAAGGGGAAGAAAATTCAGGAAGAAAATGCCAATAATTCCTTAAAAGTTTCCCTTAAAAATTTTAAAATCCCCCTAATTTGGCAAGAAAATTCTTGTAAATATTTAAAAAAAAATAAGTGAAAATCTTCCAAAAAAAATCCTAAATATATCTAAAGTGATTCCATATATATCAGTAAAACTTCTAACATTTTCTTTAAGAACATTCACAAAAAAATCTAACAAAATCCAGCGAATTTCACTGGATTTTGGTTGATTTTTGTGTGAATTTTCTTAAGAAACCTTTTTAACATTTCTTTTTTTTTCCATCAAAAAATGTTCAAAGATTTCCCAGAAATGTTGAAAATGTGGACATCAGAAGTTTCACTATGAAAATATTTTTTTCCCACATTGTCAAACTTTAAAACGGGTCAATTTTGACCTACAGGACAACATGAGGGTTAAGAAGACGGCTAGTTTAGCTTAGCATAAAGACTGAATACAGGGAAACATGTACAGATAATTAACATGTTAGATCTTGTCTGTTTAATCTGCACCAAACCAAAGTTTAAAAACCCAACCTGCTTCAGTTTTCAGGAACATGTTAGTCTTTGTGGATTTTGGATTTTTTGACTGAGGCAGGCTAACATTATCCCTGTTTACAGTCTCTATGCTAAGCTAAGCTATGCTAAGCTATGCTAAGCTAAGCAGCTTCATAGCTACTGTAAAGAGAAAAACAAGGTGAGGAATTCCATCTTGAGTTCTTGGTTTGTTGCTCTTGTCGTCTGGCTGCTCCTCTTTATGTTTCGTACAGTGAATAACATCACAGCAGGAATGTTCTCGACTGCAAAGAAAATCTGAAAGAGTGAGAAAAGCCAGTTTTTCCTGTTGACATAATGAGTCGTGCTTTGCTGAAAACACAAAGATTCTGATGAGGAAGCGTTGCATGTTCAGATTCCAGTCCGACTCTGCTCAGGCTGTATGAGGTTGTTTTTAGTTTTGTTTTAAAGCTGCACCAATCCTCATGATTTATTAAAAATGAAATGTGATGAAGCCACAGAGAATCAAGACCAAACAAGATGATGTGGTGAACAAAGCACATCATTTAGCAGTTACAGATCCAGATGTTTCCTCAGGAGGTGGTGGAGACCAAACATGGAGCTAAAAGAGGGAAAAAAAGTCTTTCAAAGATGATCATGTTGCAGGTTTTGCGTCTCTTTGAGGTCATTTTGTGTCTCCTTTTGTGGCCTTTTGTTGTCATTTAGCATCTTTTGTGATAATTTTATCATCAGTTTGTATCTTTTTGAGGCCAATTTTCATCTTTATGTGGTCTTTTTTTGTCTTTTGAAGCCATCTTGTGGTCATTTTTACATCTTATCTTGGCTGTTTGAGAGCGTTGCCCCTCTTGTATGGTCGTTTTGCATTTTTTTATAGTTGTTTTGAATCTTCAGTGGTTGTTTTGCATCTTTGGTAGCTATTTTGTGTTTCTTTGTCACTTTTAGCACTTCTATAGGTCATTTTGCATCTTGATGGGGTCTTTTGTGTCTTTTGAAGCCATTTTGTCTATTTTTATTTTCATTTTGCATCTTTTGTAGTTATTTTGTATCTTTTTGTAGTTGTTTTATGTCTCTTTGTCATCAGTTTGCATATTTCCAAGGTTTTGCATGTTTTTGTGGTCGTTTTTGCATCTTCTCTCCACTTTTTGAGCTAGCTTTGCATCACGTATGGTCGTTTCACAGTTTTTATAGTTGTTTTGAATAATTAGTGGTTATTTTGCATGTCTTTTTCATCAGTTTTGCATCTTTTAAAGGACATTTTGATCCTGAGGTGGCCTTTTTGCAACGTTTGTAACTTTTTGAGGGAGCGTTGTGTCTTTGTCTAGTCATTTTGCATCATTAGTAGTTGTTTCGCATGTATTTGTGGTCATTTTGAGTGTCTTGGTGGTTGTTCTGTTGATTTATTGTTGTTTAGTGTCTTTTGTCATCATTTTGTCTCTTTCTAGTCATCTCTCTTTGGTCAGTTTATCTTCTGTTTTGTTGGTTGCCAGTGTTGCATTTGCAGCAGATTTAATAAAAGCTCATTTAAGTGCCACACACTGATATTTGATCTGACTGTTGTTAATGTACATTTGTGCTGTTAGCATCCTATGCTAAGCTTATTATTGTGCACTGAACCAGGTTTAGCTTTGTGTTGTTTTTTTTTCCATGTTTAGTGTCATTTTTTTCTGCTAATTCGTTACTAAAACATTTTTATGTCTAACAAACATGTGGAAAACTGTTTGTTTTTTAACATTTTGAATCCTGTGTTGTTGACATCCTGTTTTCCTGCCAACAAACTGTCTGTTATATGTTGTTGTTACTTACTAGACCTGTCAGAGTGATAGAATTTATTTAAGCAAAAATAACAAAATCTGATTCTAAAATACTCTATTACTACTAATAATTACTAATACTCCTACAATGAAATTTTGAGGTTTTACCAGTAAAAGATAGTTAAAATATTAAAAATAAGACATGACAGGTGGATTAAAATGGACCTAAAATATTGTAGTGAAACACAAATTTGCTTATAAACTTTATTGTAAACAGTCAAATTACAGTTATAGAACATTTATCACAACAAAGAGTAAACACATTATCATAAATATACAGAAAAATATACATTTAAAAACATGATGCAGGAGGATCTTTGTATTCAACAGAAATAATACAGAGGATAAAATGAATAAAAAATGAGCGTTGTAGCCGTGAAACTGTAAAACGAACAGTTTGAATCATTGCTGCTTGTATTTTAAGTTTGAATATGTGGAGAAAAAAGGCACAAGTGTGAGTTTTTGATATTTTATTTTATGTGTATGATGGAAAAATTGAACATTCTCTAAAACAACCAGGTTTGTACAGGTGTTTTGTTGTTAAAATAAATAAAAAACTGAACATTTCTGAGTTTCTGACCGCTGGAAGCTACTGCTGAGTGAAACTTTAAGGTGTTGTTCATGTCGCCGTCCTCTTTGGGTGGTTTTCTGACCGACTCTCTGCTCGGCAGGTGGGAGACACGATAAATCCCGGCCGGCCTCCGAGTGCTCCTCTGCAGAGACTCAGTACGGGAAATGTGTGCCGGAACATGGAGACTGTGGCGACGGTCTGAGGGAGGCGACCTGCAAAGACCGGACCGACAAGATCCACTGCAGGATCCCCTGCAACTGGAAGAAGGACATCAGTAAGAGGCAGCACACAAAAACACCAAAAACACAACACTCACACATGATGATTTGAGACAGACCACAGCTTTATCAGCCCAGAGGAACATAAATACAGTGTATATATGGAAAATTAAAATGTACAGAGCACATGAGGAGTCATAACGGAAGTCAATTCACAGATTTTGAAATATTTGATATTTAAAACTGGTGACATCTGCTGGCTAAATACCCGCTACTGCATTAATACAATTACAGTTGTGTACCAATACCAGCAGGTGTTTGGATGTCTGGTGTTAGTGGTCCGTATAATGAAGAGAACATGGAACAGGATGAATTAAAACACCAGGAAGGATCGAGAAAGGAGGGAGAGCACAGAAAAGACGTGACCAATAATGAGGAAGAGAATTAACCCTCCTGTTGTCCTCATTTACAGGCACCAAAGAATAGTTTCCTTGTCTGAAAAAAATCCAAAAATTCAGCAAAAAAATTCCCCAAATTTCTGAAAATTTGCAAAACCTTCAGGAAGAAAATTCTAATAATTCCTTAAAAGTTTTATTTTTAAAAAATCCCCCAAATTTGGCAAGAAAATTGTTGTAAATATTTTCCCAAAAAAATAGTAAAAATCTTCCAAAAAAAATCCTAAAGCAGCGAAAGCACGGTAGTGTGCAATTGCCGCCAACATTGACCAGCTGCAGTGCTTTTTTTGGCTGCCTATAGAGTCAGGAAGGTGTTTACTTTCCTTTGATACCCAAAGGAATAAAACCAGAAATCCAGTCAGAATTCCAGTTAGGAAAATCAAGATATCATGCCCGAATTATTCCAAACACTGTGGGGTTGGAACAGGTCAGCTTACACTGTGGAAAAGGACATGACTTGTAGGGCACAAAGGGGATTTATTCTGTAGTACGCCAGAGAAAGATTTAGGGTGAGTTCCATTATCCATAGTCCCATAATATGTAGTATAGAGGAAAAACATTTAGTATGTTCCAGTACATAGTGTGTCAAATGTAGTTTGGCAAAAACACCTGGACGTCCCAGTGACGGCTAAACTGGCAGCTCAAAGGGTTAAATAGAAGACTCACTTTGCTGTCAGTTTAATGGCAACCGGTAGCTTTAAAGGCGCCATTCACTCTAATATAAAATAGGTCTCACAGGACGCTGAAATGGTTCAATCAGAGCAGCTGATATTTTTTTTTTCTTTGCTCCACGACATCTCTGGGCTTCTGTAACAATCTCTATTCCACATTTGAAATAAAAATGTAACTTTGCATTGAGCAGTTTTTAAATCTAACTTCACTCGGTTTGGTCTCTTTGTTCTGGAACTGACTAAATGTAAAATTAAAACTAATCTAGTTTCAGGAGATTGGATCTTTTTCGAGAGAGCAGCTGGACGTTTATCTGCTCTGATTGTTTCACTGCAAACAGCTCCTTTAGAATTACTGATCAAAGTCTGTCTGAATCAAATCTAATCAAGTTTATTGATGTTTTAAAACAACTAAAGCTGAAGAAAGTTCAATATGAGCAAAAAACAAGCTAGAAATGCTCACTAGACATCACAATTTAGCATGGCTATAATCATCTTGGGCTTAATAGTACATTAAATAACCAGTCTTTCTATTGTCCATGTTTTGTCTCACTTCTGACTTTGGAACTTTATGGTACTTATGCATGGTTTTGTTGCCTGCATTGTAGCTCTGTACTTGTGTTTATTGTTAACAGTTTTATAAATACAATACACATACCTGACTAAGTATTTTACTGATGTCAATCTAACATTTCCCCTCATCTGCGTCACAATACAAGCAACATTTATGGCAAAACAAACAGACTTTTAAAATCTGTTTGTACAGCAACTATATATATATATCTAAAATGCTAAAAGCAAGACAACAGGATGACAACCTGTAAGAAATTCTAAAATAAATACAACATCCTGAAGCATTAGGGCCACTAAAGCAACCAAAAGCCACTGAAAACATGTTTGTTTCTGGTGTCCATTTGAAATGGAATCAGCCTTTAAACATGAATCCAGATGTGACGTCTGAACTCTGCAGCACAAACCAACAGTTTAAATGTTCCTGCAGGTGACTGTAAGTACAAGTTCGGTCCATGGGGTTCCTGTGACGCCGCCACCAACACCAAGAGCCGGTCGGGAACGCTGAAGCGAGCGCTGTTCAACGCCGAGTGTCAGAACACCGTCAAGGTGTCCAAACCCTGCTCCCCCAAAGTCAAGAAGGCCAGAGGTGAGAGCTCCACACAAACCACTAAGTCTGCTTTCACAAGCAGCTCCACAAGTCGCCAAACTCATGTTGTTTGAATAACGAAAGCTGAATTGGTCCTTTTTGGGGGATTCAGTAATGACAAAATCCTGGAGAGAGTGTTAGTTAACTGGTTATTCAACAAGACCTGTGAATTTTTGATCATTTTGAGCTAAAATATCAAATATTTTCTGCTTTTAACTTCTAAAATGTGTTGCTTTTCTGCTTCATGGAATGGTGAGGTCCAAAAGTCTCCTCAGAAATTTGCAGCATTAATGTGTAAACCTGGAAATAACTAGAAACATTTAAAAACACCATAAGTTCTAACCTGTAACATGAAGAACAAATATTTCAGATTGGATTGAAGTTTCCAGCAGACCATGCTTATAGATCCAGGTGAGGGTAACCCACAGTGATTAAGGGTATAGTTTGGTTATCTGAAGTGGTTTTTTTGAGGTGTTTAAAGTAAGTGGTGGTCAGCAGAGGTCCAACAGTGCAAATATCTGTCTGTTTGTTCTGTTATTTAAAATATTGTCTTGCAGTAGCTGTTTTCTGATGATCTCCACTACCTCAGATGTAGGTTTACATGAGAAAAGTGAAGATATATCAAATAAAACCATGGTTGAAGGTGGTGTTGGTTCCAGTTTCTGAACCTTGTTGACTAAATCGGTGGGTTTTTAGAATTAATGTGAAGTATTTCCAACCAATGAAGCTAAGATGGAGGCCCGAGGTTTAGCAGACTTATAGGAGACTGAGATAATGTTACTTCCATGTGTTTCCTTTAAAGTCCATGTATAGATGGTGCCTCTTCAACGAGGTTAAACTGGTGACACAGTGGATGGTTGTGGAAATCATCTATGACTTTCTTTTAACTGTAGCATGTCACCTCAGAGCCTCATAGGTGGTGTTGTCACTGAGTACTATGGTTGTTTTGGTGTAGCACAACCTTCCCTTCTCTGCTGGCAGGATGGTGATGCTCCGGTCTTTACTCTAAGATGTTACTACCTTCCTTTGTTTGTATGTTGGTTGGACGACATATTTTTTCAGTAGAAAGCACAACAGAACCCTTGATCTTGAACTGTTCTACCTCTGCCAGGTTGTTGTCTGATTCTATGGCTGTAATGACATCCACTGCAAGTAACTGTAACTTTAGTTCTTTAGCCAGAACGTCCTTCTCTGGTTGGGTAACGTTCCCATCTAATCCATTTTTCACTAAGTTATCCCGAATGTCTATGAGTGTAGTGTCATCTTGGTTCTGTCTGGTTGGTTCAGATGTTCCTAAAGTTATTTGCTCTTAACTCTTAATGTTTGGAATTTCCTTGTTTGTCTTATGCCAACTGTGGCTTTACAACAAGCTTGGAAACTTCCTCCAAGACTGTACTGGGTAGAAGTTCTGTCAGTTTGTGAAGAATCCGGTGAAACCTGTCCTAAACTGACTGCATCACTGTACTGGTTCATCTTCTATCGATTCACTCAAGGACAAGGTTTGCCCCACCCTCCACAAACTGACAGCACCTCTATCCAGTACAGTCACAGAGGAAACTTTCAAGTTAATTGAAATTTAGCACAACATAAAAGGGCAACAGATGGCAAATATGGAAATTCTGAGCATTACGTTCAAGAGAAAATAACTCAAAAAACATCCAAACCAACCAGATGAAAGGGGAGGACACTACACCACTAGATTTGTGACTTAAGTCAGTGAAAAATGTCTCAGATGATGACACTTCCCAACCAGACGTGGGTGTCTTAGCTGTGAAATATTTCGACAACCGTTACCAGTAGGTGGCATCATTACAACAACAGAATCAGCCACATGGAACAACAATCTGACAGAACCAGAGCAACTCAGGATGAAGGGCTCTGTGGTGCTCTCTAGGGCAAAAACACCTTCTTCAAACATCTACAGTGACAACAGAACCTGTGAAGCTCTTAAGTGAGATCCCACCAGCAGATACAAAAAGAAGTTCATAGATCATCCACAACAGCTAGAAAAGGAGAAAAATCCTGACTGCTCATTATTCCAGGGTAGTGGCTTTACAATGTATATATGGACATCTGAAGATGCACAAGGAAAAATTCCACCAATTTAGTCAACAAGGCCTAGAAACTGAACCTGGCCCCCCAAAAAACATGGTTTCATGTGATGTCACCTCATTTTTCTAAAGTATACCTACATCTGAGGTTGTGGAGAGCATCAGAAAACCAGGAACCAACTTTACCTCCAATCAGATGGATTCCCTGCTGGACCTCTGCTGGAACACCACCTATTTTAAATACTTTGAGGGTTTCTACAGACCAAAGCCCATCCAGTACCACCCACTGTGGTCAACCTCCGTATGTGGGAAGTGGAAAGCAGAGAACTGAGCTCCTTCAAGGGAACAACTCTCCACAACTGGTTCAGATATGTGGATCACAGCTGAGTCAAAACCAAAACCCTAAAAGTAGAACCTTCACAGAACAACTCGGTGAATAAAAACACCAAGTTCACAGTAAGAATGACTACACTGTGGATATCCAATGCAACGAGAACTGCACAGACCTTTATATAGGGGAGAAGAAACAACCACTACACAAGTGCATGGACCAACACAGGAGAACCAGCTCCAAGACTCAACAATCCACCTGCATCTGAAAGTTAACCAGTCAGTTAGAACTGAAGAAGGCTCTCAGATGTAACATACAAAAGAAACTCAAACAGCTGCCTTCCTTCTAGCAATAACATACACCCTGACCAGGACTACTGAGAATCACCATGCTTTACTGTGCTCATTCTGTGTCCCTTTGTGGTCAGTTTGAGTCATTTTATGGTTTTACCTAGCTTTCTAGTTGTTTTGAGTCTCTTCATAGTCGTTGTTCATCTTTTTGTAGCCATTTCAGGGCACTTTGTAGTTGTTTCGTGTCTCTTTGAGGTCGTATTCTGTCTGTTTGTGGTCATTTTGTGTCTGTGGTCATTTTGCACCCACTTGTAGTCATTTGGCATCTTTTTATGGTTGTTTTGCATCACTTTGTAGTCATTTTGAATGTTTTTGTGGTCCTTTGTTCAGTTGTTTTACATTTCTATGCGGTCATGTTGCAACCATTTGTGGTCTCTTTTCACAGTTTTTGGGTTTCTTTGTGGTTTATTTGCATCTTTTTGTGCTCGTTTCAAATCAGTTTGTGGTCAGTAAGCATCTTTTTATGGTTATTTTTCATCTTTTCGTAGTCGTTTTGAGTTTCTTGGGAATTTTCCTGAATCTCTGTGGTCTCTTCCAAGTGTCTTTGTGGCAATTTTGCAAATCTTTGTCCTCACTGCCACAAGGGGGACACAAAAACTCCACACTGCAGGTATAAAATAAAAGCAAATGCAAAACTTGAGCTCTCCAAGTCTTGGACTTCAAATCAAACAGTTTGAGCTGCAGGAAGTTTGCATGCCTGCTTATAATTAGCAGATGAATCAGTAAGGGAAACAGTCATTATTTGCAGGTTTACTTTAGTTGTACTTTTTGCAAACTATAAAACAGTCACTAACAATAACTGCTGGTGTTTGCTTCAACAGGGGAGAAGAAGTCAAACTGAAGGAAGAAACACGATGCAGACGACGGCAGGATTTCTTCCTCCAGCTGAACAATCGTCTTCCCTCCTTCATCAAACACAAAAAAAACCGAGAGACTCCTCCAAAACGCACCAACCACCTTTCGCCTGGCCTCCTCTGACTGTTTGTTCTGGTTTCTCATGTGATGTTCTTGTGCTTACTTGGATTAAAGTGTGGAAAGCTTTTCTCCCACTAGATAATAAGAATAATCCTCATAGCTGATAGTTTGTTCTTAACAGTTACACTCAGATAGTCCTAAAAGCTTAGCGCAAAGTGAATTAACGTTGTGGAAACTGAACCAGGATGGTCCGTCCACTCGACTGTCATGAGTTTCGTTTTTACTGGAGTTTAGAATCCCCTTTAAAAAGATCTGCAATGAGAAAATCCTCTATGAAATCTATTTTTGAACTATAGATTGATTATTGACGACGATGAGACTTGTATAAATGAACAAATTAAATACTGTACATTGTTTTGGTGAAGAGTTTGGTCTGTTCTTTGGTTCACTGATGATTATAATTACCCAACTGTTGAAAAGTTTGGGGTTGCTTAGAAGTGTCCTTATTTTTGAAAGAAAAATAGTTTTTTTTCAGTGACGATAACATTAAATGAATCATAAATCCAGTGTAGACATTGTTAATGTGGTAAATGACTATTCTAGCTGGAAACAGCTGATTTTTAATGAAATATCTCCATAGGGGTACAGAGGAACATTTCCAGCAACCATCACTCCTGTGTTCTAATGCTACATTGTGTTAGCTAATGGTGTTGAAAGGCTCATTGATGATTAGAAAACCCTTGTGCTATTATGTTATTATAGTAGTTATAGTCATTATAAGTTGACCAAACGATTTAAGATCCATATATGAGTTTAGTTATATGTCAGTGAGGAGATCTTATATAGAAACATACATTTTCATCATGTTTGAGCTTTAATTGGAAACTTAGCTCCACCTGCTGTTCATCCAACCAACTGGAAGATGGAAACCAACTCCTGTTTTCTTTTCTGGGTTTTCCTCATAATTTAGTAAAATTTGTGCTTCGTTTGAATGTAATCGTCTACAATACAACGTGTCAGGTGAGCAAACTGGCGTACCTGCCCTAGAAGCGTAATTTCAGCTTTCCGCCACGACATCGCAGGAGGCTGCAGAAGGTTTTCCTGAAGGTGACGTTGCACAGAGCGTAGCAGAACGGGTTGGCGGCGCTGTTGACGTAGCAGAGCCAGTAGCCGGTGGTCCACAGGATCTCTGGGATGCACACGTGGCAGAAGGTGGCGACGACGGCCATCACGTTGTAGGGCGTCCAGGTGAGGATGAAGGCCAGCAGGATGGCCAGGATGGTCTTGGTGACCCTCCTCTCCCTTGCCATCACTCGCCGCCGCCTCCTCTCCTGAGACCTGAAGCTGAGGCAGGTGGAGAACGCCGCCGACGCCTTCCGGTGGAGGTCGGTGTTGGACGAGGAGTCATTATCGACCTTGTTGTAGTCTTCGTCTCCGGTTTGGCAGGTGGAGGTCCGAGCTGGACGCTGCTGAGGAAACAGATCAGACAAGCCAAGGTTGAAAGGTGTGCAGAAAATAAAGTGATTGCATTATAAGTTCTAGCGGGAATGGAGATTTGTCTCTGTAGCACCACAATGCCTTATTTATAAGGCAACGCAAGTTTATTTGTATAGCACAATTCATACACATGGTGCTTTCAATTCAATTCAAGGTGCTTTACAATGGCAAATAAATATATTCAGAAAATAATTTAAAGGTAGACATATTAAAATCATAAAAATAAAATGTAAAAGTAGACATTAAGATCAGAAAAGTGCATTAAAAGACAAGAAAACAGTTGAGCATCTAATAGACAGCTGCAGTAAACAATCTGGTTTTTAGGCCTGATTTAAAACAGCCGACAGTTTGAGCAGGAAGTTTGTTCTACAAATGAGGAGCATAAAAGCTGAATGCTGCTTCACTGTTTTAGTTCTGATTCTGTGAACCTTATGTCAAGGTGTGTTGTTCCGATTAAACTTTGCTTTTGATCCAACCCAAGTTGTTTCTTAATCAGTATCAGTCAAAACCCAATACCAGTTTCCTACATTTCATGCATTGTAGATGAGCTGTTGTACCCTGTAGTGCCACCAGGTGGAGACTCTTTTGATTTAATATTGTAGCAACCAGAGGCGTCAAGCAGTTCTGTGTTTGAAAGCAGAAAGCATTGTGGGGGTTTAAGCTGTAAAGGGGCACCATGACAAAGACTTGTAAGGCTTAATGACCTCTGACCAACACATATGTATTAAAACAGGCTGAGATCAATTAGCTCATTCTTTCTACATCCCTGTGGAAAATGTAATAACTGCTTTTGTCAGTGCATTGACTAATTAAAAGTGTGCTACATTTATCTCATAAACTTAATATTAAGGAAATTATTCAGACTTATGACACTTCTGTGATAGCGAACGTAAACAAAGGATCAGGTTTAAGTTCAGTTATTACCAGTCATTTAAAAAATGTGTTTATCAGCTCAGATTTTAGTCGTTACGATCGGATAGGGATGCCCCTAGTGGTTCATGATACATTTTATGTTCAGGCAGTAATTGCAGCTCCTTTGACCTGGATATTGCTATTTTGACAATAGGATTCTAATATCACAAATTTGCATCAGGACTTACAGCATACAACTATATTTGTGCTCAAAGCCTCAACTTTGAAAAACTCTTCAAGAAACCCCAACAGTGGATCCATCAGGATGTCATGAATCAGCACAAAGCAGAATTACAGTTCTGGAGGACAGAATTAAAGGACCTACCAGGTGTCTCCAGCTGTCCACCGTCACCAACGTGTCAACAGGACTTCTGGACGCTTTCCGTTTCCTTCTGGTCTTCGGCGAGCTGGACTGTGATTGGTTCAGAGACACTTCAGAGGTGGGGTCGCTGCTCACCCAGCTCCGTCGTTTCAACAGGAAGTCTTTAATGGAGGGGCTGGACGTCCGGAGCGTGCCGTGCTCTGAACGGAGAACGCTCAGTCGGCTGTGGCTGGCGGCCGACAGGCGGCTGTACAGGCCGATCATGATGACGGCCGGCAGGTAGAAGGACGGCAGCGTCGTCCCCAGAGTGACGGATGGGCTGGCTAGTAGCTGGGTGTAGCAGGCTCCATCAGGGACAGCTCGCCGACCGCCGACGGTCTGCCAGCACAGGATGGTCGGGGTCCAGAGGATGACGGACAGCAGCCAGGCGGCGGCGATCATCATTCCCGCCTTCCTGCCCGTCCTCCACACTGGGTAGCTGAGCGGCCGAGTCATGCAGAAGTACCGGTCCAGGCTGATGACCAGCAGGTTCATGACGGAGGCATTGCTCACCACGTAGTCCATGACGAGCCACATGTCACAGAGCGTGGCCCCCAGTGGCCAGCGGCCCTGCAGCTGGTACAGCGTGTACAGGTTCATGGACAGCAGGCCGATGATCAGGTCGGCCACCGCCAGGCTCAGCAGGAAGTAGTTGTTGACGATCCGCAGGTGGCGGTTCACCTTGATGGACAGGATGACCAGCGTGTTGCCGACGACGGTGACCACGCTGAGGGAGGCGGTTACCGTGACGATGAGGGTCAGCTGGGTGAGGCTGTAGGGATACCCTGCTGTGATTGGGGCCTGGCAGGAGGCGTTGACGCAGAGGCGGGGCCAAGCAGAGGTGTTGAGGTTGAGGTCAGGAGTCGGTCCCATGTTTCCTAAAAACACAGAAAACATCATGAAAAAGAAAACCCTGAGCTTTAAACATCCATCCATCCATTATCTATACACTGCTTAGTCCTCATTAGGGGGTGGAGTCTATCCCAGCTGACTCAGGGTGACGACAGGAGACACCCTGGACAGGTCTGGACAGGTCACCAGTCTATCACAGGACTACATATAGAGACAAACAATCACACTCACATTCACACCTACTAATTCACCTCAGCATGTTTGTGGACTGTGGGAGGAAGCCAGAGAAAACCCACACATGCACAGAGAAAACATGCAAACTCCATGCACAAAGATCCCAGGAAGGCTGGGACACAAACTGGGGCTCTTCTAGCTGCAAGGCAACAGCGCTAATCACCACGCTATGTGATAGGTGTATGTGTTACATAAGTAAGTTCAGAAACAGAGTCTACACATCCTTCTGAGAATCAGGAAGCTCCTTCCTCAACATATGGACATAGACTTAAAGTTCCTGGAATGGTCAAAACATGTCGAGCCATTCAAAATAAGCCAATGGAAAAATAGTTTTGTGCTCATTGGCCTACTATTCATAAGTTGTTGACCTTGGTCTTTTCTTTGAGAGAAACATCTTAAAGATTCTGCCTTTGCAAAATAAACCAACATCCCAACAATGTTCCCTGTAATTTTTCCTGAGTGTGAGCAAACACACAAACTCCCTGAGCGTCCCTTGGACCACTGTGAGCAACATCAGACGTGTTCACTGTGGTCACACCAGCATCACATCCATTCAAGTTACATGGTTCATTAAAAGAATCAAATTACAGCATTTACATTTCTGTTAAAACACTTTGTCAACAGGAGCCACTTGAAGGCTGCAGTGATTTTAGTGACACTACAATGTATAAGAGTGAAGTTATTGAATATTTGTCTCTCTTTACTGTTGCAGTGGTTTTGCAAATTGCAGACGGACCCTGTTCACTCCATAGACACCAATGTTATTCCTGTAGCTTGAAAGACAGCTACTTTTGATAAAACTGGGCTTGTAGCACATTGTCTGCCTTGCAACAATGGGAAAGAGGCACCGTTTATGTTTTGACAACCTATATCTAATGAGTTATTGATGCTGGAAGTCCGAATCTGT
The DNA here is from genome assembly GCF_022539595.1 of Amphiprion ocellaris. Taxonomy (NCBI): domain Eukaryota; kingdom Metazoa; phylum Chordata; class Actinopteri; family Pomacentridae; genus Amphiprion; species Amphiprion ocellaris. The sequence continues at coordinate 36,320,248 of NC_072768.1, forward strand.
GAATATCTTTCCAACTTTACTGAACTTGGGGCCACTACCACCTAAGGAGTGATATATTTAATTTTGAAAAAAGCATTTAGCCATACTTAAAGCTTTAAGTGCTTTATTAACACGGAACTAAAAATTTTGTATTGTTTTATTATCACAGGTTCTGTCTGAAAAGAGGTGACATCATTTTAAACAGTGAAATCAAACTAATAAAATGTAATGACCAACCAGTGAGCAATACTGGATTCTGCAAAAACATAAACAACTTTTTAAAAATCTAAATCTTATCTTAACACAGTTAATGTATTAACTTATTTTTGTGTGTATGCATGCATTTATTGATTTATTTAGTACTGTTAACATATCAGAGTTCTGAGTGAATTTTTCTTAAGATAGACAAAGGCCATTTATTGATTACATATAGGCTGTTAAATGTTTATTAAAAACTAAAAAGCATTTAAAAAAAACAACTTAGGCATTTATTGAGTCACTAAAATACTGTAGAGTACAGACCACATCAGCATGATTATAAGCATCCTCTGGTAAATTAACAACCAGATACTGATGTCTCTCACCATATGGACTTCAGGAGATGACTGGGGGATGATAAACTGTGATCTACTGGTTGGGTTCTCTCTGTTCTCATGTTTCTTACATGTTTGTCCCCTGACAGCCGGGTCATAATGTTTTTTGAGCAACACACCATACTATGACGTTTTTACAATGATAGTTCTACTATGGAACCAGTTTGACATGTTCAGGTGTTCTTTGTGTGAAAACTCAGAGATTTCAGGTATCAGAAGGTGGTTTTCAACTTTCTTTATTAACTTTCTGCTTCAACTTTAAATGAAATTTCCTTCACTAACCCAGCCCTCTGGACTTCCAGGAAGCTGTGTTCCTATTGGCTGTCCAGGTGGCTGCTTGGTGTTATCAGGAACACCTGAGCAGCTCAGTGTCTTCCTGCTTTGTTTAGCTGCAGACAAACATTTCCTCTGCTTCCTTCACCACTGAACCGGGTTTGGTTCCATTGCTTTAGTTTGTTCTTTAGGTGTTGGCTTGCAGCTTCCAGCAGTAAAATAGGCTTTAATGTGTTTCTTGGTGTGTTTTAGGGCTTTGTACTGGATAGTTGTCTTGGTAAATGTGGTTCTTTAGCCACAGTTAGCACATGGTGCTAATGTGTGCAGTGATTAGTGGATTTGGTACAGCTGAGTTGTGTCTTTATCTTGGCTGTAGTGAGTCTTTAGAGGTTTTTGGTCAGACACATTCTGTATTCTTGTTTGAGAACCAGCGTTGGTTGTCCAGAAGGTAAGAGTTCCTGTCCTGATTCTCTGTTCTCAGAGGTTCTCTGGTAGGCTGCAGGAGACTTTAGCGTTTGGGTTGTGCTAGTTTGGTTTTTGTAAGGTTTCATTTGGACGACTATCTTGAGGCCCCTTCATGTGGTTTAGTGAGGTTTTCTGGAACAGTTCTACAAAGCAACCTGCAGCAGAAGAGACTTTGAGAGTTTTTAGGAAGTTCTGGAGACCAGACTTTAGAGCAGCAGAAACATTTGTCAGCAGTTTGAGCAGGAGAAGGTGAGCTTCAGAGTAGAAATGAGAAGGAAACCTTCTTGAGCCATGTGGTGAGGTCCTGTACCAAGAGTTTGAGCAGGTTGTGAAGAGTCTGTAGTTCTTTGGTCTGAAAGCACAAGAAGAGTCGACTCATTAAAGGAGAAAACAGGAGATATTGTTGGTTCTTCTGTCGCTCTGCAGTTTCCTTAGACTGAATATCAAGTTTATATTTTAAATGATTTACCATGTGAGCCCAAGAAGACTTCAATAAACTCCCTCCATCCCCTGGACACAACAGATTTTATTACCATGTTAAATCTTTTTTTGTTTGTGAGTTTTAATCATAGTTTTAGCATAGTTTTTTCTCTTTGTTTAGTTTTGTAATCTGTGTAAAAGGTGCTAAACAAATAAAGTTGAATTGATAAACTGAATAATTGACTAACTCATGATTGTGACAACTGAAGTATTTTCATTGTGATTGAAGGGTTTGTTTCATTTTTAAGGTTGGTTAAAATCTTGACAGAAAAAAGATTAAAGAAATAAACTACAGTAAAAAAGCAATTAAATCAAAGGAAAAAACATTTAATATAATAAAACTTTTAAAAAGAAAATTAAACATTAAATACAATATTTAATTAGCTAATTAAACGGAAGATACAAAGCATGTAATTATGAAGTTAAACAAAAAATTTTAAACAAAAATATTAAACATTAAAGATGAAATATTTTAGATAATTAAACATTTAAAAAATACAATTAAACAAGAATATTACACATTTAGAAAAATATAAAACATTTAATTACATTATTAAATGTTTAATTAGAAAATTAAATCTTAAAGACAATAAAACTTTAAATAGGAATTAAACAGAAAATACAATGAAGCATTTAAAAAGAAAATTAAACATTAAAAGGTGGTAAAACATTTAAAAAGAAAAACCTTAAAGATTTAATCAAAAAATTAAATATTGGGAAAGAAAAGGAAAATTTTAAAACAAGCCGATAAAAAATTTGAAAAAACAATTAAACATTAAAAAGACAAAACATTTCGAAATCAGATCAGACATTAGAAAACAATAAAAGGTGAGAAAAGAGCAAAACTAAACATTTAAGAAGAATCAAACTAAAGATAAAACCTTTAAAACAGTTAAACTTTAGAAGATCAAATTAAACAGAGGAGACAATAAAACGATCAAAAAGAGCAAAAACAGATCAAGGTCTTTAAAGCGTTTTCTAGTCTGAAATGAAAACATCAAGTTGTTTCTTCAAACATTTCCTCTTTCTATGTTCTTGGTTTGATTGTGGACAGATTTACTAAGAACTCATTTCAGAAAACTGCTTTCCAGATAAAGTCTACTAGAGGTTGAAGGCATCGATCAAACTAATGTTACCTTCTGATCTCCACAAACTTTATTGTTCAGTGAAGAGAATCAAAGTTTGTTCAGGATTTCTAAAAAACCCACAGGTGAAGGTCTGAGAAGAACTCAGATTGATGGTCTAAATGTGAAATCAAGACTCATGGTCACAAGTTTTAAGGCTTCTGTTAACCAGAAAGTTCAAACTAACAGAGAAGTACTGAGAAACGTTTAAGATTTCAGTCCTCAGACTGTCTAAAGGCTCAAACTAACAGAGAACTACTCAAGAACTTTAAGGTTTTCAGTCCTCAGACTGTCGAAAGGTTCAAACTAACAGAGAACTACTCAAGAACTTTAAGGTTTTCAGCCCTTAGACTGTGTGAAGGTTCAATCTAACAGAGAACTACTCAGGAACTTAGAAGATATCAGTCCTTGGACTGTCTGAAGGTTCAAACTAACAGAGAACTACTGTGGGACTTAGAAAATTTCAGCCCTCAGACTGTGTGAAAGCTCAGGTCCTGAGGACTTGGGGGGTGTGGAGGCTTTGGAAAGTCTTGGAACTGAAGGTTCAACCCTCCAGCACAAAGGCTGAAGTCCAACCTCCTGAGAAAAACGGTGGAGTCGAGACCCGAGTAAAAAAAAAAACTCGAAAATGACAAAAAATAGATGATAAATGTGCAAAAAAAAGAAGAATTAGTATCTGAGCGAGTAGCTCAGGAGGATAAGAAAAGGACTACCAACTGGAAGGTCGCAGGTTCAAGACCCACCACCTGGCCTTTTTCTTTCTTTGTCTTTGTCAGGATTTTGAGAAAATTTAAGAAGTGTCTGGTCTTGAACCAGCGACCTGCAGCTCCATAGGCAAACTCTTAACTCACTGAGCTACAGATCAGATGAAAAGAAATAAATTCGTCGTCCCTTTGGCATCGTAGTTCCTGAAGTGACCACATGGGTGGAGCCAAGGCGGAGTCTGGGTGGAGTCAGGGCGGAGAGTAGGCAGGGAGGTGGGTGGCGGCCTCCCCCCTCTACTCCCCCACCTTCCCCCACCACACACCACACCTTCCCCCGCCCGACGAGTTCTTCGAGTCTCCACGAGTTCTTCGAGTCTCGACAGGTTTTCCCGAGTTTCTGGAGTTTCCACCAGGTCGGAGGCAGAACAAGGTATCATGAAGAGGTGTTGAAGTCGGCCAGGATGGACTGACTTTTTACAGCGACTAGAAGGAAGACCACTAGAAGAGCAGGTCTTTAACCACCATCCATAAAATCCATGGAGTCGCTCCAGAGAAATGAAGGGAGATCAACTTTTATCAACCTCCATCCAGATGTTCAACTTCATATCTTTACTTGGAGATTTTTAGCACCACAAACCTTTAGTATCACACTTTATTATCACTTATTAGGACTTTAATGGAATCCACCAGCAGATTTAGTTTTTGTTGACAAACTTTATTCTTGTCATCGTGGGACTGCAGTATTTAAAACTGTTCCTTCTATTTGACCTCATGTTTATTAGTTTTAGTGGAGAAAGTTTTAATTGTCCATTAGTCTCTTAAAAACCATATAATTGGATTAGTCAAGAGCTTTAAATTTCTTACTTTGTCATATTTTAAATATGACAAAAAAATATAAAAATAAAGTGTCTTGAGACAATTTGACCTGTAATTGGCGTTATATAAATAAAATTGAATTAAAATTGTATGTATCTTGTAATGTTGGAGTAATTCAGCCATATATGTTGGAAAACACATTTTCTTTGTCCATTAATCTGTTGATTGTTTTCTCCAGTAATTCATTTCTTGTTTTGGTTTATAAAATATCAAACCCAAATATATTCAGTTTACTGTCATAAAAACCAAAAAGATTTACATTCATGATGCAGGAATCAGGCAGTTTTTCACTTTTTATCTTAGTTTAGTCAGAAAGATAGTTGATAATGTGTGAATTGTTGCAGCTTGTGAGCCGTAGAAGGTTTTAATCTTTGAGGCCGAGTGTCAGAAAACATTTAGAAACCAACATCAACAAAACACTCAACCAAGATTTGAACATCATTAAAGGGAAATCCAACTTTTGCATGACAATGTCTAATTAAAGGACATTTATTTCCAACGTAAATGTGTGATATTCATCCTCTGGAGCTTTCTCTTCACATCGTCTTCCACCTGGACTGGTTTGGTCGGGAGCATGTGCAACAAACATTTGAAAAACTGCATTTTAACATCAATGAATGACACTGAAGTTTAATCTCTACATAAATGAGACGGAGTCTGGATGTGCTGCTCTGTCATTAACTCCTAAGTTTAGGGAAAGTTCAAACAAAAGAGGACAGTTCAGATCAGACTTGAGAATGAGCTTATTCTGAACAAACATCTCAGACTTTCTGAGCTTCAGCACCTCTAGCAAGATATTTTAACAACAAGCAACTCAAGAGATCCAGAAATTGGAGAGAGTTAGCTTTAGCTGAGCCAAAGAACATGTGGGACGCTAACCGAGCAAACATTTCAGACTTTTCTCTGTGAATTCTGAGAAATAATTTACTATTTAATGACAGAGCTACACATCTTAACTCAGTCTCATTAAAACAGACTCTAATTCAGTGTCATCCATCCATATTAAAGTGCAGTTACCCAAAATGTTTGTTGCATGAGCTCCAACAAAACCTGTCCAGGTAGAAGGCCACTTTGACAAACAGGAAGTGGAAGATTCCAGGCAGATTTATAGAAGGGGGAACCGGACTGTACTAAGTGTGGTTGAGTATAGAGGGCTGATAATGATTATTAGTGAGACATTTGGAGTAGATATTCATTTACAGTAAATGAAAGTATTTAAAATCTTGTAGTTAAACTTAGAAGAACACAAACTCTAACAGAAGACTTTGTTGATATGTTTTTGTTTTGTTTACAGATGTTAAAGGAGTTTTATTTGTGACGTATAACCAATCAAATCACTCCAGAAGACAGAGCGACCACAGGTAGATAAAGGTTCAGAGCCAAAGTAGTACCATTTTTAAATGTATTTATTACTGTAAATCAGTAAAAAATAAAATACTGATAATCAGTAAATCAGTCAGGCCACAATTACTACAATTCTACAATGTATGTCTCTGTCCTTTGACTTGTTATTTGTACAATCTACGATGTATATTTTCTACTATACTACTATGTTTGTTTCCTCCTCCTCTGTTGTTTTCTGGATTGTACTCAGCTGCATGACTTCGTCCACCAGGCCTCCGTTGACTCGTCCCGCCTGCCGTCTCTGGAGCTGAAGCTGGATTGGAACAGACCAAAGTACAGTCCAATCACGATGCCAGCTGCCTCTCAAAAGGCTCCTTCATCTGGCAGGTGGCAGCACTTCTTCTGAGGGGAAGCTGAGCTGGTCCAGCAGAACTTTGGAGATGTGTTCCAGTGGTTGGTGGATGTGTGGGGAGATAGAGAGGGACCTTTGAATTGTTCACAAAGGAAAACAGGGAACCCATTGGTAGTTTTAGTTTAGGGTGCTACTGCAGTGTGTTTTTGGGTTTTAAGAGGTGAACAGGAAGAGTTTTTTTTCGTATTGATTATCTTTTACTTTGTTCCTGGTTGGAATGCCCATCAATGTCAACATGAAGTTCACTTTTAGTTCTGTTGATTTATTTTTATTTTACTAACACCCATTTGTTTTTAACCCCCTCACATGTTGTGTTGTTGTAAACTTACTCTTTCAAATAAATTCTCATCTAACCCTCTGGAAACCAGCGTTTGGACTGTTTTTGTGTTGCTCCTCACCTACTGACAGCTGTGGACTAAAGGCTATACTGTGACGTTTTTAGAGCGACATGCTACACTATGATGTTTGTTGGGCGACACACTATTCTATAGGCTTTTTTAATTGACATATTACTGTGACGGTTTTTTTTGTTTTAGTTTTTTAGTTTTTTTTTTTAGCAACATATAAGAATTCGAACAGTTTTAAAACTTACTATACTTTTACTTGTGCAATGAAATTATTATTCTATGGCATATTTTAGATGGCATATTATACTGATGTTTTCTTGAGTAACATACTATTTTGACAATATACTGCACTATGAGATTTTTTGAACCAAATATCATACATGACAATTTTAGGCAACATCCTATCATTTTGCGCTTTTTGAACCACATAATAATCTATGTTTTGTTTTTTTTTCTTGCCAACATGCTGTACTATGAACTACAGGCCATACTATGTTATTCTTGAGTAAAGCATACTATACTTTGACATTTTCTGAACTACATCCTATACTATGGCGTTATACACAGAGTGCTTTGGTTACATGTTGATTTATAATCTAGATTTTTTTCTGTTTTGTTTTTTGACGGGATTACCACAGACCTGACTGTGAACACCGTCGACACCCACCTCAGGGAGACGCTGCCTAAGATCTCAAGGCTGCTTGGTCGTGGTCTTTCTGGCACGTACTCTTCCAAGATGAGCCGGGAAGTTTAACACTGATGGAATGACACCAGGTCTAAGCCGACAAACTTCCACTTCCTCCTCAACCCATAGTCTCTGGGAAACCTACATGGAGTAAGAAAAGTAGACAGAGAAGTAATTAAGTCTGTACACAACATATTAAAAAGAAATCATACTAATAAATTAAGTACAAAGAACCGAATTCGCCAATATACTGGAGACCAGAGCTATTTAATTTGATAAGTATAACCTTGTTTAGTAACATTTCAATTATTTGAGAGCAGTCCTAAAGAATTGTCTGTAATCCCAATCATAAAATGGGTTTGGAGGAAGAACATAGATGGTAATCTGGATATATATGAGTTAGGCTTTATAACTACTATTGGTAGTATTGGTGGTAGTAATAGCAATGTGACTACTCACTACTGCTGCTGATACTGGCACTGCTACTACAACTTGTAATATTATTACAAATGCTGATACTACTTCTACGACTCTAACAGCTGTTTATACTACTACTGCTGCTTGTACTTTTAGTATTACTACTACTGCTTGTACTACTATACTACAGCTACTATTAATCGTCTGGTATTTGGTTGTCAAGCTGCTAGCTCGCCTTAGCGTTTTGCTAGTGGCTAACTAGTTAGCTCTCATAGACTGGAAGCTCTCAACAAGATTTCATAATGAAAAAACAGCCAAAAACTATTCTTACCTATGAAAAGTCATTCCAAGTTTCCTTGTCTCAATCGTACGACGTAGTGTGTAACTGTATGCAGCACAGTGAGCCGGCATACTTGTTTCCGTTTTCACGCTGTATACATCAACGGAATGCACTGAAACTTTTCCCCCACTAGCTTAGCCTCGCTGTAGCACGCAGCTCAAAGGGGCGTGTCCTATCTACTCATTCATATCTATGACAACAACGGTGGCTGCACATAAGGACGCATGACGTTGATTAGCTGCGTAAATACCATTATGTACAGTCTATGGTAAATACGTATGTGAATCGCATCATTGGCTGCAGCAGCCAGTCACTGGTCACTCACTGACTCACACTGAAAAATAGCACAGAATGAATTGTTACGTGTTTATTTTATTTGCAATTTAGGTTGGATTTTTTTTTTGTGCACAGCGCAGATTTTCTGTGCGCGGAGACCGTGTCAGCAGTGCGCAATTGCTCATGCGCGCAGCTTAGAGGGAACAGTGCATCCCAACAAAGTGTGGTTTTTAAGGTCATAGCAGTTTTTCCACAACATTTTCCAGGATCACAAACCTGCTACTCTGAGGTCGTTTTCTACCGGGAAGGTTGAAGGCAATGCAAATTCTCATTGCTGTTTTAAAAATGGGTACTTTCATAGAGTGGAAACTGCATTTTTATCTTTTTCCCTCTTAAATTTGAAATTGTTGCTAGTTCTCCTGGTTGCTATTTGTCATTGTCTTGGCTGTAATTGCGTTGCTTAAAGTCGTCCACCATAACATGGCATGAAGCCGCTGTACGTTGTCATGCAGCTGTAAAGACTGAAAATAAACTGAAAATGAACCTTGGTTGAAGGTTTTACATTAAATGTATGAATGAAACACCAAGGAATAAATGCACATCGAAATTTGAAAAAAGAGAAATTTGTAAGTCTGATTTTGTCCCAAACCCCAAAATGTTCAATTTACTGCAACAGAAAACAGAAAAAAATTTGAAAACATAACGTCTGAAATGATTCATAAGTTCCTAAAACTGTTGCTGATTTGATTTTCAGAGTTTCAATTCAGAGTTTACACTTCATATTTCACACAGTTTAATCCTGGGATCTTAATAGATAAACTAAACTGAAAATTTATAGGAAACCCTACTTCTAGATGTTTGACAGTAACTCAAGTCATCACTAAAACCTTTATTCTTACACATTAATCCGATTATTAATTTTGTTGATAATGACTTTAAAATATGCTTCAAATCTGCAGATGTCACTTTGTCCTCTGTAAATATTTTTTCTGTTTTCTGCTGTTTTATAGATTCAAAGATCAACAATCGAATAAATCGAACCATCAGATAGAAGCTTTGAAATTCAGTCACTGCTCAATGAATTTCAAAAGCTAATAAGACTATGAATTTATTTACGTTTACGTCTTATTTTTCCGTATTTCCCAGCTGTTTGTAACAAGAACCTCCTTGTAATAAAGTGAGAAGCTCCCAGATGAATCAGAGAATTAAATGATTCCTTAAAGTTCTCCTGAATATGACGATTTGTCCGTCTGTATTTATCTGACGGCTCTACTTTACTTTACAAAATAAACTGACTAAACCTTCCTTTGCAAGAATCTGAAGTTTGCATCTAAACATTTTATTATTTTTTTTAAATAAAGCTTCATTACAAACCATATAAACAGTAAATATGATCAATTAGCGAACTGACAGAAGATTATTCAACATTTCAATCATCATTTAGATTATTTTTCCTGAAAAAAGCACAAAATTTCAGAATTCCATCTTCTCAAACAAGAAAAAATAATGCTTTTCTTTTTATGTCTGGTAATTATTTTGATTATAATGGAGTCACTTGTACCCAAACAACATTTCTCTGTATATTCTCTGAATTCTTACAAACCAAATAATTGACTTTTTAATCGATCCGGAGATTAATCCATAATGAAAATAATGATTAGACAGTAACATGCATCAAGAATAACACAGCAAAAATAAAATATGCAATACCGTCAGTAACAAGAGCAACTTATCTACACTGAGAACCTTTACTTTTATGACTTTAAGCTCATTTGCCAGGTCCAACGTTTATAATTTTACTAACATATTAGTACTAATACTAGTATTTTTCCATTGTAGCTCAAGTAAAGATGTGCAGTTTTTTACTCCACCACTGGCAACCTGAAGCTGAACTAAAACTACATTTAAATCCTAAAAATCTGAGTATAATATTAATCATTTCTTGATAGAACCAGTGCCAAAAAATCCTTCTGAACAGCTTTTTTGCAGGAAATTCAACAATATTTAGTCAAGAACCCACATTTAACATTGAAAATTAAACATTTCCAGTAAAAAACATTATTCATAGGAGTCCTAAAACTTACCACAGACTTAGAGCAAAGTAATAAGAATATTTGTAATATATGTGAAAAAATAAATATTAAAATACAAAATATGCAGATTTTTATGTGAAAATATACGTTGTTCAAACATCTGTAATATGAAACAAAATATACAATGTGCAAAAAAAGAAGTGCACATCTAAAATCTGAATAAACCATAAAATAGAAACACATCTAAGAATATGGAACAAACTGATGACATTACTTACTGATGTTGGAGTTGATCCAGCCGCTCAGATCGTCGTCTGTCGGCAGCAGCAGCAGTTTATATGCAGCTGAAGACGAAGCGACTCGCGTCTCTGACTGGCCTCAGATCAGACTCCGGTTCACGTGGGACGTAATGACACATTACTGCGAGAACGGACGGAGCTCTGCTTCCGTTAGGGAGGACGCCGCCACCCTGAGTTTACACTTCATCTTCCTTCCATCATTAATAAAGAGTCTGATCCGCTTCATCTGGCAGCAGAGGACAGAAGGCTGCAGATCCTCAGTGAACAGCCACAAACTGACCAGTGTTAGTTTAAAACATTAACTAATCACAGTCTGGTTTCCTCTACATCGTCTGACGTAATAAGATTAACAGCACACCTGTAGGGAATAAAGAATATCTACCTTCTCAGGTCCTCCATCTACCATTTGTTTCATCAAATTGCTTCATTCTTCTGTTTTAATGTCATTAAAGGACCCATATTCTGCACATTTACAGGTTAATAAATGTATTTTTGGGGTCTATTTGACGATGTTTACCTGATTTAATGTTCAAAAACACAATATTTTTCTCAGTTTAAACATTAAGGCTGTACCTCTTCTGTTTCATTTTAGCTGCTGTCTCTATAAGACACGCCCACTTTGCTCTGATTGGTCGCCTGGATCGACCTAAACCAGATCATGTTGGTTAGTAAAAACCAGATCTCTGAGTTTAGGGGTGTAGTTGTAGAAGAAGCAGCTTTTGTAGGAGATAGTGTTGGATTGGATATGTTTGAGGCTAAACTAGCAGCTAGCAAGTGTTATGCAAATGAGTTACGTGATGATGCCGATAAGTAACAGAAGAAAAACCTGGACTTGAAACGAGGCTTTTCAGGCATTTAAGGAGTTTTCTGCTGAGGACTTGTATTGTAAATCTCCCCCACTATATAAAGCAACAGTGATGTTTAACTTCCTTCTCCTGTAAATGTGTAGCTGGACTGAATGGCATCGTGGTCTAAGACAAAAAAATTTGCTACTTCAAATGTGGCTGGTTGAGCCCCACGCGCCATGGTTTCTATAGGTTAGATCTGAATATGATCTGTTTGCACTTTTGTAAATTTAAAGAAATGTAACATGTCAGAAGAAAAAAAAAAGATTTCACACTACAAATGTTTTGTTTTTTCTGAAAATGACTTTGTTTGGTGTGAAGTGCTTCATTTTAGCTCCTGTCTCTTTAAGACATGCTGGATTGGTCGCCTGGAATGACCAAAATCAGATCATATTGGTTATTAAAAACTAGATCTCTGAGTTTAGGGGTGTAGTTGTAGAAGAAGCAGCTTTTGTAGGAGATAGTGTTGGATTAGATATGTTAGCTGCTAGTCTGGAGTAATGCAAATGAGTTACTTGATGAGGTCAATAAGTAACAGAAGAAAAGGCTGGGCTTGAAACGAGGATTTTCAAGGCGTAACCAGACAAAATAACTTTGTCTGGTGTGAACTTTAGGTCTTTTAAGTTTGTAAACCTTTAGCAAATATACAAAATAAAAGCTATGTGACAATAAAAGAAAAGAAGAACCAAAAAGTAGATGGGCTCTTTAACATGCAGAAAAACTGTCTAGATGCAACCAATCTATACATCTAAGTGTTTCTGTTCTCGATAAGATATTTTTTGGTCTGTAAAATGTCAGAAAATGTAGAAAAATAGGAGTTTTTATTCACCTAAAGCTCATATTAATCTTTAAAAAGTCTTTGAAAACACTTTGGGTCAAACTTTGTTCTTTAAAATGTGCTAAATAAATAATGGTGAGTTGATTTGAATCACAGAAAGCAAATAACACATTTAAAGCTGCTGCCAGTTGATTTTTTTTTTGGTCTATTTTCCCTGCAGGTCAGTAAAACATCTGCACAATTATAAGTCAAACTAATAAGTTGTTTAAACATTTACCTGATATTTTTAGTTTAGGATGCAGAGCTTGTTCTTAACATTTGCCTCCTACACATTTATTCTCTTTACATTTCCTTCTTTTGATTTAAAGCAGCAGTGGAGCTCATCTTCCTCTTCTTTTATTGATCGTGCAGCTACAGAAGCTAAATGCGGGATGAAAGAGGAGAACTGGATCTGGGTTTTTAGGCTTTTAGGCTCAATTTGAGGCTTTAATATGGAGTTTTCTATAAGGGGAAGGATCTGATACAGAGAACTTAAATGTGCAGAAAACTGTCTAGTGTGAAAGTTGTGCTGTTATATATCACATTTTTATGACTAATATTTCATTTAAAACTGATGAGGTGGAACTCATTTTAACAACTTCAGAGGCTGCAGAGTAGTTAAATTATAATTATTACATCATTATGGATTATTTTCTCAGTTTATTTATAGATCACTTGGTTTGTACGACTTTAAAAACCTTCGATTTATCCGACTTTTCGTCTCTAATGTGCTTCCACAATCAAACACAACATTTATCTAATTTTGGTTTTATGTGTTATGTCTGTGTTTCTGGATTCTCTGAAATCTAATTTTATATTTATATTTTGGTGGCAGGCAGCTTTTCCCTGCTGAATTCCTGCTGCTGTTCAGGGCGTTTGTTTCTTGAAATGTATTCCAACACCTTCTTTTGTTCCGTTTCCATCATTCTGCATCAATAAAACCCCGGCGGTAAAACCAACTGAAATTATTAATCCAATCTTTTCATTTGAGAAGCTGAATAAATCAAATATTTGTGGTATTTTTTGCAGGAAAACTCTACTTAGATGTACTGTTGTGGGTTTAATCTTCAAGAAACCTTCAATTTTATCAGTTCTTCATTTGTTTTTTGTGCTAAGATTTGTTAGATTTATGTAAAAGTTTTGCTCTGAACTAAGTAGCATGAAAAGAAAACACTCAAGTGACTGATATCTGGCCACGGTAACCAACAATAATCAATGAACTGTTGGCATGACATTTCTTTGTTCACTGTAAAATCAGTGTTATACTAACAATTTGAAGAGCAGATAAAAAAAACAAACAAACACCCAATTACTTAATTTAAATGCGCTTTTCAACGACTGGTCCAACAAAAATCACATTAAACGCAGCAGACGAGCTGCAGTCGTTTACCATAAACAACCTGTACTGCACCTATATTCAGCACCTTTAGGAATCCAGGAAATGTGCCTGGGTGAATGTTTTTAATTGATTAAGTGAATAAATTAACGCTCTGAACTCCAAACTCACTGGTGGGTTTGAAAGGCTCGTTATCTTTAACAAAACCGATACCGTTAATCAACCAGATGCTGTAAAAACAGAGAAAATGAACCAAATCTGAGCTGAAAAGTGAGGTATTTAATCAAAACCATCTAAAAATTCGCCATTTGCTATAACCAGATTCTGAGAAAAACAAAAAATTCTAAGCTCCTTGACATAACCTGGAAGTTGTTAGTAATTCAGCTGCGACTAAGAGTCACTTCACAAAAATTCTGATATTTTTTAAGCAGAACTGGGATGAACTGCAAGCAGTGTTTTCACAGAGAGGCGACAAGTGTAATAAACAAATAAAACATGTAAATTACTACTACTTAACAGGACTAAAATAACTTTAATACATAGAGCCAGTATTTTTTCAGTACTGCAAACAACTTTGGGTACTTGGAAAAGATGTTGGACATGTTTATTACAGTTTTTGTAACATAAATAATCAAATCATTTCTACTTTTTTCTTTTGATTTTGTGTATTTCAACTGTCAAACTGCACAGATGACCTTGTTTTGAATCGCAGAAATCTGGAATAAAACTTCTGCAAGGGAAGTCAAGACTGCATTATAAGAGACTGATAAGTGGTGTTTGCAGCTAATATTATGTCTCAAACTAAATCAGATATCTCTAGTTGGTCAGAATGACGCAACAGATACCTGGATTAAGAGCGGGTGCTGCATCATGTAACTGCACAAGTTTTTTGGCAACAGCACAGTTGTTGCTCTCCCTTACTGGCTCCCTTAAACAAAAGGTAAATTCGAGATTAAGAGTTGCCATTTGGACACAGTTTAGCTTAGACCGTTTTAGTTCTGCTGTTTCCATAGAGTGCAGGACTTGAAGTTGCAGTGAAAAATGAGCCCACATTGACTAAAAATGTGAACAGAAATAAAAACGCCCAGAAATTGCTGTTTGGAGTTCAGAGGGTTAAAATTAAAACTTAATCATCAACAAACCTCAACATTGAAGTATTTTTGCTTCTTGAATCACGGAATTAAAAGTCAGGATTCACCTGATAAATTATTTATTAGCTTTTAATCTAAGTGACTACCTGAGTGTGTTTTTAATCAGTCTGCCAAGCAGGCGTTGGTTTGTCCGTCTGTCTGTCTGTTAGCAACATTACTCAAAAACAGACTAATGTATTTGGATGAAATTTTCAGGGAAGGTCAGAAATGACACAAGGACCAAGTGATTAGATTTTGGCTGTGATGCAGCTTATATTCTGAATCCATGGATTTATTAAAGATTTCTGTATCATTGCGAGATAGCGACACGGCGTCACTGTAACCATGACAACAAGTGAACACGTCAGCTGCCTGCTGATGATCACATGATTGTGATCCAACTACAGATCCACCGCTGTGGACTTATTGAGACTTATCCATCGGAAATTCTACAAGGAACAACTGATTAAATTGTGGGGGTGTTTCTGAGTCCCATCAATTCCGCTACATATTTAGGTCACAGAATTTGGTATCCGTACATAACGTACACATGTATAACACACGCCTGTGCTCAATGCAAGGTCATTTTGTTTGTGGGTACATCTATATTAAATGGACACATTCTATCGTGTCATGATTTCTGCCACGACCTGTCAAGATTTCATCCATGGGAAATGATACGACTGAGCAGCCTTGGCAGAGTGCTGCGCTCTCTGAGTGTTTTACTTATTTCATTATTATTTTACAGTTAGCTAAACGATAAAAGCTGTAGATTCAGAACTCAGCTGGACACATCTGGATATTCCACCGGTTGTTTCTACACAGAAAAATATTCAAACAGTCGACGTGGTCACAGAAAAACTCTCAAAGCTGTTTAATTACATCACGTCTAAAAGTCAAAGCAAAGAGTCGCATTAGAGCTGTACAAACTCCACAGTCTGACAGAGGGAGGAGGGGGCTGACACAGGTGTACCTTTCGCATCGACCAGTTGCATCGCTGGATTGCGGCGGCGCAGTTTCTCCTTCACATTCATTCTTCACGGACAACCCGAAACATGCAC
This sequence comes from Amphiprion ocellaris, assembly GCF_022539595.1. NCBI lineage: Eukaryota > Metazoa > Chordata > Actinopteri > Pomacentridae > Amphiprion > Amphiprion ocellaris. Next base: position 36,336,084 of record NC_072768.1, read on the forward strand.
ACTCAGAACAAAAACACGCTCGGACACGTCGCTTTAAAATGTTCATTGATCAAGTAAAGCCAGGAGGAGCATCCAGATCACATCACCTGCCGGGGTCGCTGTGGAAACGAGATCTCACCTGGACTAACCGGCAGAAAGTTGAATCATAGGTCCGTTACTACTACTACCCTCCCCACCCCAACACATTCACACAAACACACAACACTATCAGTACGTGAACCTCTATGCAGCTTTGTGCGTGGGTGGCTAAGCACATGTGAAATAACAATTAAAAAAAAAGTTTGGAAAAAAAAAAAAAAAAACAACAGCAGAGCGCCGCCGGCTGTATAGTCCCACAGGCTGGAAACGGAAAAGTAGCGCTTCATCATAAAATTCAAGTTTTCTTCTGCAGAAGTTTGAAGGGAGAGGGGAGGTGGGCGGGGTTTGGTTTGGAGACACCAATCACAGGACTTTTTGCACTACAGGAGCTTTAAAAGTGGCGGAAAACACTCGGCGGTGTCCCTCAGAGCTCTAGTTTTGGTCATCTATAGCTTCACTTTTAGAATCCTTGCATCATCAGGAGAAACTTCACAGATAATCTAATTCCACACATTCAAACATTACAAGATTTAAAAAAAACAAGGGCGCATCACACACTAGAGGCTATTGGGGCGATCCAAACCCAGAGATCGCAGGAATTTGGAAGTGGTGGTCACAAATCTCTCCGCCTATCTTTGTAAACTGCGAAAACCTGAGAAAAAACCACAATCGCAGCTATCTGATGTGTTTACCAGGTGATGGAATCATCTTTTTAATACACCCTAGCTCCATTTAACACTTGTTCTCTGGCCTGAGATCATTAATCCTCATGTTAGTCTCTGTCATGGTCCTCCTTTACTCCTAACTAAACTCCTAATCTGGTCGCCACAGTATTAAACCAGGTACTGCAGCTGATCTACAATACTTGGAAGTGTGCATTAGCTGGGAAAATGGTACCGGATATCAGAGGATACTGAATATTAAATAACTCAGGTTGGATCGGGAGCAAAGTAACATTTGAGCTCGACGGCCCAACAGGATATAATTAAGAAGGAAGCACCAAAATGGTGACTGTAGTGCAGCAACTTGCATTAAAAATACTTTTAAGTGAGAATAAACAAGCTTTGATGGGAAAACGGTTGGGAAGATGCACTCGACACGATTAGCTTCTTCTTCAGTGACAATTAGAGGTGAGATTTTATTTGTTTTAATATTTGGAGCTAAAGTGAGCCTCAAGCCTCGAAAAGACCGTTCCTTCCTCGTAAATGTTGTTTATATTACCATGTTTTAATGTGACAACTAAATAAACCTAAACCTAAATAATAAAAATACAGAAACAGGGATAGTCTTTTGGACTGGGGTGGTTTTTAAGTTACCTGCTTTACATTTTAAAACCTGAATCTGCAAGCCAAAGTCCTGTTTCTGGTTTCTAAACGATCCTGATTAAATGCACAAACTTCAGCCACAAAAGAAACGTTTAGGTGGAGGAAGAGTCTTACCGGTGGAGGCATCAAGAAACAGAGGAAGAATAAACCATCTGCACCCCAAAAACCCACCAAAACTGACATAATTTATCAAACAAAAACTGTAAAAATGGAAAGAATAGCTGGATTTTCAGCTTTTGTTCAGAAAAAATAGCCATATGTGAGCTTAATATTCATCAAAATCTATTTATAAATACACCAAAAATAATCTTTTGCATGACATTTTGTTTTAAAAAAAAAAAAAAAAAAAATAGAAATTTCAACTCAGCTGTGACCAACAGTTACATAACAGACACGTTTGACTTTTCTGCTGAACTGCAGGCAATGTTTAGAGAGGAGACAACACTATTTTTCAGTTAACAACTGTGGGTAATTGGGAAAGTATGTTTTTAATTTTTTTTTTTTTTTTTTTTTTTTTAACCATCTATGGCATTAGAATTGAGTCAAACTGCACAGAAGACATCTCTGAGTTCCTCTACTTCTAGTCCTGGTGGTTCTATTTCCATAGAGGTGCAGGACTTCAGATTGTGGTGAAAATTAACCCAAAGTGAGGAAAAAAATGACGCCAGTTTTCCAACAGCTAGTAATCAGTAACTGCACACTAATACTGCATTAAAATGAGGATCTACAGAACCTCTCGATGAGGGTCGCTGACTTCTCTTCTTCTGAACTGTGAGGCAGCATATCAGGGTTTCTATAAATATGAATTTCTGGCTTCTCAGCTTTTTCTTGGGTTCTGTTAACGAAGACGCCTTTTTCTTGTTATTCAACCTATTTTAAGTTGCTTAAGGTCACAGAATCTCTGAAATCAAGCATTTTTCTCTCCGCTCAAAATGACACAGCATTGGTGCACGGCTTCTGGCAAATTGTGTCTCGTTACGGCAGCTAAAAACAGAAATATTGACCTTATTTGAACACGTGAGGCTGGAGTTTCAGATGCGAGTGCAGATGTGAGCTTCAGGGTGATTCTGAAAGAGGCTTTCTTACTTCTAGAGCTGAATCTGGAAGTTCTGGCTTCACCTTGACCCTACGGATGCTGCTGTTTTTGCAGAACCAAGACGTTTTCCAGCAGGTTCTCCGGTTAAAGCTCCTGCAGTGGAAAAAGACGATCAGTTTCAGGCCACATCCCTCAGCTGTAGCTGGCAGAGATGCCACATGTGCCTCCAGCCTGCCCCAACTACAACACAAACACACTTTTTCCTGCTCACGATGCAGCACACAAACACACACCTCTAGTTTTATATGAACACACACACTCAGAAGTGAGCGTGTCTCAGATCGACGTGTCTCCACCGACCACGTGTGAGCAGATTTTCACTCCGCCGCTCGGATAAAAAGAAGAAAACAAACAACACAAAACCTTTCCTTTTGGTCGTTTTACTCACGCTGCTGATAGAAACGTCCTCGCTTTCGAAGGACTACACCAGTGTTTCTGCACGTTTCTGTCCCTAAAAATGCAACGAAAGAGCCGCGACTGACAATTAGAATCGTTTTCATTGACCAAAAATAACAGAAAAAAGATGGAAAATGTCTTGTTTTGTGCAACCAGCCCGACAAAAATGTATAAACATAGTAGACGACAAAACAACAAAAATAGAAGCTGCTATGGTGCTGCCAGGAGGAAGAATGTGTGAGGATAAAAGAACAGGAGTGAAATGTGAAAACACCCTGTGAAGCAAAACCAGAAAAATGTTGCTGCAGTTCCATCTTACAAACACGAACATTTTCTGCTTTCTTTCCCCTGTAAAAGCCAAACCAAACATCTTTTCTTGTATTTTGAGAGCTGGTTGGACAAAACAAGACATTTGAAAACCAGCTCCAGCACAAACTTCAACTCCCATGATGCTTTGCAGGACATAAACAGGTAATAAATATGAAGAACTTCTGTGAGCAGCTCCTGTTTGCAGTGGGTGTACGGAAAACTATCGCTGGATTTCTGTTTTACTGAAGAAAACCTATGAAAGAGGCGCATTCTCAGGCAGGTTTTGAAGTGCTTTGTCTGATTTTTTTTTTCCAGAGATAACGAGCAGAAATCCAACTGAATCTAAAAATGTGTGTTTTATGTGTGTGAGTTCAGATCTAACTGACTCTGATTAGGAGTGTGATTTTAGACACAAACTGCAGCACTCAGGCGTCGAGTATAAACCCCTCTGAACCCCAAAAACCATCAAATAAGTTAAAAAAAAATCACCAAAACTACATCACCGATCAACCAGAAGGTGTAAACACAGAAAGAATCACCAGATTTTCAACTTTCAGACAAATTGTGACTTTTTTTTTTGAAAAATTAACCAAATCTCAGCTTAAAAAAGTCATTTTTCACCAAATCCTTTATTCTGTGTCTCAACCAGCTGCACCAGAGTCTGTAACAAAAACAATAAAAATCAGTGCTCTTTGATGCAACTGTGCAGCTATTAGTGACCAAAATTCTGCAAATATGTAAATGTAAACAGTTAAATAACCACATATGTAGAGTCGCCATCTTTTCCCAGTGTTTGTAACAACTGTGGGCACTTGGGAAAAATGCTGATTCCAGTTTCTGTAAAATAATCAACAAAGTTCATCTTTTTTTAATGATTCATGGCCCTTTTAGCCATGTTGTATTGTTTCCACAGAAGTGCAGGACTTTAAATCGCCCACACTGAGTAAAAATGTGACAAGCTGAGGGTTCAGAGGGTTAATCTAAGCTAAAACATCAGACCTTCTACCTGCTGCAGGTCGATGGACAACGAGAACAATCGTCGGTCGCGGCTCTCTGTGAATGGAATCAAAATGTACAAACTTCTGCTCACACAGGTGACGCCTGCGGTCAGAAAATGCAAAGTCACTCGCTTTAAAAACGTGGCGTCGGTCACCGCCCGCCTCGCCGAACGCGGTTTCAGCGATCGGACGCTTTCGAAACGGAGGAGGGGGGCCGCAAACACACAAAACACACAGCCGTCCAGGCCTCGCTTAGCACCAAACACACTGTAGTGCAACTGGGTGGGTTTTTAGGGAGGGGCTGGAGCAGGTCATAATGAATCCACCCTCCTCCCCCGCCCCCCAAACAAGAAATGGTTCTTCTCCTCTTCAGCCTTTTAAAAAAAACAGAAGAAACTCAACGTGTTTTTGTTTCATGAACTGCAGCATTATTGAAAAGACATGCAGTAGACTCAGTTTTGTTCAGTCTCGTTTTGTCCGTTCAGTCATCGGTGATTTTTCTCCCCTCGGCTGCGGGCCGCCGTACAGAGTCCAGCCTCAGACGACCACGGACACGATTCCTGCTTTTTCAAACGTCATAATTACACACGGTACAAAAAAAGGGAAAAAAAAAAAAAAACAGGCTTCAAAATAAAGTAGTGCTGAATTCACTTTTTAAACACTTCAATCACGCACTATTTCACATCAAATTCAACATCACATGGCACCGAATGCAGCACGTCGGAGTAAATGTGTGTGAGAAAAGAGATGCCTCCCCTCTCGCCCGCCTCCTCCTCACCCCCCAGACATGGCACTTTGACGGAACGTCCATCACGCTGATAGTTAGAGAGAGTCGGGCGGAGAGGAGCTCAGCGAGAACTGGCCTCCGTTCAAGTAGAAGCCCTTTCTGACGAGGAATGATCGCGGTTTTCAGCTTCAGTCCAGGTTTTGTAAGTGCAGGAGAAGTGCACGCCGATGCCACTTTGGGGGGTGTCGGGGTGAGGAGGGGTGAGGCGGGGGTTCTTGTGTCCCTTCTTTTTCCAGGCGGGAGACCCTGTGCAGAGTCGAAGCAGCACCCATTTCTTTGTGAGATAAGGCTTTGAGGAGCGCCCGTCGCCCAACATCCCGGCCGACAGGGGGACTACCTGCTGTACGGGTCGCCGGGGTAACCGTTGGGCCCGCCTCCGCCGCCGGGGAGGGGGCTGTGGGAGGAGGAGGAGGAGGAGGAGGAGGAGGAAGAGGGGGAAGACAGCAGCAGGGAGGAAGAGGAGGGACCCGGCAGGGAGTCGTCGTCCGTTCGGCCCCCGTCAAACACGTCGTCCATGTCCACGGCCAGAGCAAGGCCCGGCTGGGGGCCCGACAGCACCGCGGGGCCCCACACCGGAGCTAGCTGCTCCGACGGGTTGGCAGCCTGGGGAGGGGGGTGGGGGTAGGACTGGGGCTGGGCGATGAGGAGGGGACCTGAGGTGGAGGTGGCGGGGTCGGCAGCGGGGGTCCTGGAGGCTGCCGTGCCCGTCTGGGAGCCACGGTGGATCCGGTGGCTCACGATGATGTTGTTCCCGAAGCCGCCCATGGAGGCCATCGTGGTGCTCTGCTCCCGCTGCACCACCGCCGTCATGCCGCCTTCAGCGATCAGCCGCCGGATACGGGCCAGAGCGTCTTCGCCCGAACCGAACTCCGGAGAGTCTCCTGCAGAACAACAACAGAGGAAATAGATTATATTTATCTACTCATCCTCTTCTAGACATGTTGTTTATTATCACAGTCACTATTACCAACACTACTGTTTCTGTGTTATCAGTAGGGCTGGGACTTCAACTCGTTAATCTGAATTAATTACAGAAACAATAACGCATTTAATCGCATCTCTCTCAGTACCCTAATTTCTGGCACACTGGTAATGGTACGTGTCCACTGGATCCATCAATTTCTCGCATCCCATTCATTGTCTATGTGAAAAACACCGCATGCTGCATGCTGGTTCCGTTGCAGTGTGTTTCGAGCTGCGATCCCGTTCGTCTCCCTGCAACTCATTTGCATAAAGTAGACTCAACTTCTACTTCATGCAAATTTGATGCGGACTGCAGAGGTCTGACGCATCGCAAAATATTCGTCGAACGTCTAAACTAGCCGTCCAACTAAAACGAGGACAGATTCAGCTACTGCACAGATTATTTCTCGCCTCAAATGCTTTCAGAAATACTTTTGGCTGAAGTGTTTTGGAAATAAAACAGAAAGTTTGAGGCTGAGAGGCCATGTTAGTCCGCCGGACTCAAGCTGAAAGCGCTGTCATGAGACCACCTAGTGGCCTGCTGGTGACCTGCCCACTCAGCGGGCGATTTTCAGATGCAGCGCATTAACAAAAAACAAAAGAAAACATTGTCATATTTTCAATGTGTAACATACTGTTCTATTCGAATCTAAGCTTAAAATTGTGACAATTCATTAAATTCACTGTATTTCTCTTTTAAAAAGAGACAGAACTAAACCATAGGATCCTGTAAGGCACAAAACAGTTGCCCCTTCCATTTTTGTATTGTGAATAATCAAAGAAATTGTACTTTTTTAATGTTTTATAGGATAACTGTGTCATACTGCACACAAGACATTTCTGAGTTCTCTCTGCTTCTAATCAGGGTTGTGCTGTTTCCATTAACATACTGGACTTTATATTGTAGTGAAAAATGAGCCCACAGTGAGGAAAACAAGACAAAAATGCACAGAAAGTTCTCAGAGATTAGACTGTAACTCACAGATACACCACTGAAAGTAGAATAAACACCATTAGCCAACAAAACTTGGCTGTCGTGTTAAATTTATCTGATTAATTGGAAACTTTGCTTACTAGCGACAGTCAAAGCAGTTTATTTCCTGGTGGAACAAGTCGCTCAATGACCCAAAGTAACATCTGCTCTCAGAAATACCAGCAGCTTATAGCCGTTATTGTGGGATATTAAAAGTTTGTAAGAGCTGCCATTGTTTTGGAATTAATTATCTTGAAGCTTATGGCGTCACGTGGACATTTAAAAACCTCTTTCTTTCACTGAAATTTCATTTACTACCATAGCAACAAGGACATCCTGATTATATTCCAATAAACAATGTTTTTCAGCTAATAAAACCCACATTAAAGATGCAATAAATGTGGAATCGATCCCTCATTTTGAAGCAGCGAGGATATTAGAAGTAAAGAAGAGCAACTGCAAAAAGGGTTTGATGAACTTTCTTTTTGCTCAACATAATGTGATGTTACACAACAGATATTTATCTAACCGAAGTAATCTAAAGCGGCAACAGATGGGACTGTTTCTGGTCTCAGGTTGAAGCTGCAGCAGATCTAAACTGGAGCAAATCAAAGAAATAACTTTCATGAATCGCTATCGAGGGAACGAAGACGCGGATCTGGAGCGGAGTCTTAATTAGGTTGAAGTCGGGAAAGTGATCAGACAGATCTGCAGAGAAACGAGCCCTGAGACGACAGAAGCAGCAGCAGACCTCCGAGTGTCGACATCTAGTTCAGCTTCCTGACACAGCGGTCAAATATGTGGTCAGTTTAGAGCCAAAACACAGTTTAAAATGCAGACAGAATTCACCAAAACACAGAGATAAGCCAAACCACTTTCACTTTTTAGAATGTCAAACAAACTGAGGAGATGGTGCAGATTTAGCAACGCTTCTTCATATTTTTCTTATTGTTTATTCTTATTTACTGCAGATTTTTGCTTATTTATCTGTATTTATGGTGATGGTAGCTGTACTCTTTCCCCTCAGGGATTAATAAAGTATTTCTGTTGTATTCTGTCAGTGAATAAAGTGTGAGCAGGGTGTTTGTGTAGCGGAGGGTGGAGGAGTACCAGTGCTCGCTGCAGAAGTGTTGGCCTCGGCTGAAGCTTCGCCCTGAACGCCGTCTTGACCTCTGCCGCCCTGAGACGCCTCCAGCTGCCCCTGAGCTGCTCGACTGGTGGATGGAGTCTCAGGAGGCACATCTGAGGAGAAACCAAAGCACATTTTCATCAGATCTCAGCCTCCTATCTGCACTACTCCAGCAGAGTTCTGTTGTTTACAGGCACAAGGATAAGAAGCAGCAACTTTCCACTGATGTTCACCCACTAAAGCTCCAAAAGTAAATTCCAGAAAAGACATTTCTTGGATAAACTATGCACATGTTCAAATCCAAATCTTGCTTTTGAATCTGATCGAAACTTTATGAAAAAATAGCAAATGGACTTTCAGATTTGGAACGTTTCCCCTTCATGTTTGCGCTTTTACTTTGGCGTGTTGTCAACAATATACAGGGCTCCAGACTGAGACCACAATGGTTGCATTTGTAATAATTTTTGAGAGTGTGTGAGGTCTTATTGTGTGAGGTCATGATGATCAGCATAGGCAGCTACTGTTAACCACAGTGGAGGAAAGTAGTACTTTTAAAACTTTGGTGTACTGTGATATTTATGCTTAAAAATGCAGTCTACATGCACTGTTTTTCTACTCAAAGAAAAGTCTGCATGCAAAAAAAAATCCCTCCGTTTCATCTGGGATCTGACACTAAAACATCCTTGTTTAACTCTTTTCAGAAGAATTTTGCATGCTGCAGCTTCCAAGCAGCAGCTACTGGAGAGGCGTTTAGGGAACATTGGTAAATTTTAATAATAACAACAATAATAAAATTTATTTGTAATGCACTTTTCATTTCAGCAAAATCTCAAAGTGCTACATTAAAGATAAAAAAAGATTAAAAAAAAACAAACGGGCAAAATATAAAACAAAAAAATTCAGGAACATGTTTAATCAAAACCTTTGTTAAAAAGAAAGGTCTTTAGGCCTTTTTAAAAAAATATCCATGATATGTTTGAGTTGAAGGCTCCCATGGTCCGGAGGTTGCTTCTAGAGGGGTGGAGAAGGTAACAACTGTTGGTGTGAAGGTTTCGTGTGGATGACTGGTGGCTGAGGAGTTCCTTCAGATAGTCTGGGGTGTTGCCATGAATGCACTGATGGGTGAGGAGAGTGAATGTGGAGTGAATTCTGAAGGACATGGGGAGCCAGTGGAGTGAACGGAGGATGGGTGTGATGTGGTCTTGCTTCTCATCAGGACCCTATAAGCTGTTTTGAATGTATTGGAGCTTTTGCAGGCTCCTGCTAGGATTCCGATGAGAAGTGTGTTGCAGTAGTCCAGCCTGGAGGAGACAAAGGCGTGGACGAGTTTCTCTGCATCAGAAAGATTTCTAGTGTCTGCTGAGTGTTTCTAGTGTTTGCCAGTAACAAGGTGGGAGGTGTGACCAAATGAGAAAGTTGATTGTACCAGTTCTACCAGTAGAAAAGTTAGTCTGGAGCCCTGATGAACAAAAATTTTACATGTGTGGGGGGAAAAAAGCTTTTTTGTCACAGTTAGCATGAAACTGGAATAATTTCCTTCAAGATTAATAAAGTTTTATTTTATGTTTGCTGTCTTTCATCTCCTGGCTACCTGTGGTGATATTTGCTGGACTCTGAGGCCAGTTTTACAGGTCAGCTGCTACACCAAGTATAAAACCCTGGTTAAATGCTGGTTTCATCTGACATCCAGTCCAGATCTGAGCTTTAAGTTGAGCAGAAATTCAAATATTTGCTTCTAAACATGTCAGGACAAAGTCTGAAAACATGTGGGCAGACTGAACTATATCGTACTGAATGGTGGAGCTGGACTGTCAAAGTGTTTTCAGCATTGTTGTGTTTCTCACGATGGCTCCCCTTAATATTGTAACAGGTCTTAATAATCTTACTGAAGTCTGAACTGACACTTCTACAAGACAGAGGCTCTCTAAGTAGAGCTTCTAGCGGAGCTGAAACACATGATGCATCTCTTTAAGCTCCTCTAGACTCCATCTTTCCAGCAGAGACCCAAAGTTTGACTGTGGTTTGTGCTCCACTGAGTAGCGGTCAGTGTCCTCAAAGTTAGCGCTCAGTGGCCTGACATCTGACCTCAACCCTGAGATTGGGAACCAGTGGATGTTTATTCTTAGCGGCGAGGGAGAGAAATTAATTAGACAAAATACCAATAGAGGAGGGTTATATTCTTAGAGTCTTAAATTTATGCACAAAATCACGAAACCGAGTGAATAAAGTGTGTGTTGGAGATAACAGTGTGTGTGTTTTCAGTACTGAGTGGCTGCTGGGAGACGCTGGGCTCTGATAGGTCCCTCTCGGTTTGCGTCTCGGCGTTCTGCAGCTGGATGATGGGCGTCTGGGTTCCCTGTGATGTCACCGAAGGGGCGGGATGTCGGGGCTGAAGACCAATCGCATTCATCAGTCCCATGTCTCTGTCCAGCCTCCAGCCAGAGCGATTCGGACTGAGAGTGAAAAACAGGACGACCATAAATACGCACAAAAATCCACCTGAATATTTAGATTTAAACAAACTGTCCTGTATTGTTTTAAAATTAAACATCTGTCTACTGTTACTGCCTGAAAAGCAAAATCTTTAAAACATTACAGGATTCCATTATATGAAGTAAAACATTAGAATTGTTTTTTTTGGCCACAACAACAAAATCGTCCACCTGCTCTACTCGCCACATTCCAGCCACTTCCTCCTCTTCCTCAAAATGAAAGTTCAAGAGTCGCCATTTTGACGTAGTTTAAGAGACTCAGCGTTTGGTGCAGACAATGATCGACATGTTTTAAGAACAGGGCCTCTAGTTAGTGTTACAAAAGTTGCAGGAGCGCTGGGAGCAGAGCATCAGAGCTAAATTTAAATCCATTTTTGATTTTTACAGGTGCAGTCTAAAGTTTTTAAAGTGATGTTTATTCCAAAAAGTGTATTATTATCCAATATTTTCATACAGATCAATAAATTTTCATGTATATATTTAACGGTAGGCTGGTCTACTTCAGTGTAATCTGTTAGCCCTTTAAGACCTACCTTTGTGCAGGTCCATCAGGACATATTTTTACATATTTGCATACTGTAGTGCAATTTTTTTGGAGTATTTTTATTTGCTTTACATCAATGTAACCCGTATATAATATAAATTTTATTAATATGTATTGACTTATGTCTTAACTACTACAATAAATCGCTTAAAAGTGGAATAAACCTAAAAAAAATGACGCTTTTGTTTTGTTCACATATATTTCAAAATACAGAAATTACATAGCTGTATCCCAAAACTTTGTAAATGTTAAAAAAGTTGCACAATATCCCATGGTCTCATTTATAAAGACTATGAAGAAACGTGTCCTTAATTTAATGAGAACGCAAAAGAGACAAACACTTTAGTTGTTTAGTAACTGTGGAGCTGAAAATCTGAGGATAAAATAATTAATGTTTAACTCTGCAGCCTTGTAGGTGTAACAGGACAAAGTTATCCTCACCCCGGTCTGTCAGAACCTCGGGTCCGGCTGGTTCCACTGTTGTTGACGGAGAATAGCGGCTCGCTGCTCGACTCTCCGGGGCTCTCGCCGTCGCTTCGATAGAACCTAAACACACACAAACACACAGAAACACACACAAACACACGCAGCTCGTTAACTCATTTCCATTCAGGAAGCCTGAAAAGCAGAGGAGGGATTTCTTCGTGGAATCACACAGATCACGACCTCATTAAAAGCGCTAATTGGGCTTCTCCAATTAATGGTCTTCCTGTTCTGATCGACCATTTAGATAATCACATCAGAGGGCTTCTCGGGGAGCAGGAGGGGGAGGAAGGGAAGCTCTCTGCGGCTCAGGAGGACGACTGGAGGTACGAACATCCACGTTACGATTAACTCAGAGTTGTACGACTGCTTCCACCTTTTAGTTCAGGTTCAGGAAAGATGCTTTATTACAGAACCAGAGCAAAAACACTGAAAACACAGCATGTTTATTTCCACTGAACCAACAAGGGAGGCAACTTTCCAACAATTTTCTTAACCGATAAACCGGCAGTCATCTTAATCAATAATCGACGAATCAAATGCATGAATTGAGCGTGAGCAATGGCTGGTATTTAGGTCTTCGTCATGGTGCCCCATTTGCTGCCTAAACTTCCACAATGCTCTCTGCCTGCCAACATGAAACTCTCCCTACTCTGAGTTACCGCCTCCTCTGGCCGCTTCAATATTAACCAATAAGAGAAACCAGGTACCACAGCTATTGTACGGTGCATTTTCTGACATGCATGTCCTTCATCTTGTGCCTTATCGGTTAATCCACTACTCGCTGAAGTTAAGTTTTTGGTCTTTTTTGCCTTTACTGACAGGAAATATGGGGAGAAGACTGAGGGAAGCACCTGCAGCAAATGGCAGTGGGTTGGACCCCAACCATGGCCACTGTGTCGGGGACTACAGCCCCTGTTTATGGGTCGCCCATTCAGCCAGTTGAGCCCAAATCTGCTAATCTTTAAATCGTTAACATCCTCATCCTGAACCAAAGAGGCATTTCTTGTGGACGTGTGATAGTGATACCAGTAGATCTCTGGAGTCATAGCTTTGGCCCACCATTGCCTAGCTAGCACCAATGCTAAAAGCAAGCTAGTTATGCTAGCAGCAACGTCACTTGCCGCGGCTTGAAGACTTAAATCTTACGATCCGAGTGTCCAACGATTAAAATTAACATCTCTATCCTCAACCAAAGGGCCATTTTTTGTAGGATTCTGGATGGGAATCTGATTGGTCGCTGGCGTCACAGTGTTGGCTCTCCGTTGGCTAGCTAGCTACCACGCTAAAAACAAGCTAGTTATGCCACCAGCAATGTCACTTGCTGCGGCTAGGAGATTTAAACCTTATGATCCGAAAGTCCACAAGTTAAAATTAACCTCTCTATCCTGAAACAAAGAGGAATTTTCTGTGGAAGTCTGGTTATGATTCCAGCTGATCTCCGGAGTCATAGCTTTGGCCCATCATTGGATAGCTAGCCCACATGCTAAAAACAAGCCAGTTATTCTAGCGTCCAACTGTTTAAATATGTTCCAGTGTTCAAAGATATAGATAAATTGACCAAGATTTAAAAGTGCAGCACAAAATGTGGCTTAAAACTGGCTAAAAATATCATCTTTGGTAGAACTGTTTTTAGAGCTGCTGACAGACCAAAACAACACCGACCTAGTGGGACTTGGTGCCTCTGAGAACTTCTTATTTCTAACCTCAAACCGTTTTCAGACTATAAGACAAAGCTTTCACATGAGCTATTTTTAAATCCAGGAGCAGACAGTCAATGAGTAGTAAATTCATCCAATTAGGTGCAGCAGGACGACCTCTTGCGTCCAAAAATGCCCAAACATCAACAGTCAATCCAAATGTAGGATAGATTTCTTGATCTTTAAACACGTACTGGATCTGGGAAACCCCAACAAATCTACCATGAACAGGTCAGCAGTAAAACATGAACAATGATGGTTTTCTTGTCGTCACGGCGTCGGCAGACTCACACAGGCCGGCAGATCACCAGGTCTCCCTTGTTGGTTCCATAAGCCAGACCCATCCCCGGATCCGGCAGCCAGCGAGCCGAGTTGATGCTGACGTGGCGCCTCTGGTCTGGAGCCATGGGGTAAACCACGTTGAACACCATCTGAAACACACACACACACACACACACACACACACACATATATATATATATATATATATATATATACATTCAATAACGGCAGGAGGATTTACACAGCAGCAACCACAGGGGACAAGAATTAGAAGCAAATCTCCTCTAATTTACAGTTGAATATTGGCTGATTTTAGAATATTATGAGGAAAGTTTCCTGGAAATTAGCTGGAAAATAGCTGACCTGCAAAACAAACAGAAGTGGAGCAAAAAAATCAAAGTGAAAATACAGTATTATTAGACAAATTTGTCAGATTTTGAACTAAACGTGCAGCACGAGCAGAGAAACACGGTTTAGAAGCACTGCAGGAACAAATATAACACTAATCTGACTCTTAAAGCTCAGATAAGTGAAGTTTGTACAAATATAAAATAAGCATAAAGGTTCTTGCTCCATTTTTCTCAGTTCCATTTTTTTAAATCTATATATTGAATCCTCATTATTACCTGCAGTTTTTTGATATTTCTCTTTAATGCAGCACAGTGCCAATAATGTTATATTCACAGCTGCTTGTTTTGTAATTACAGCTGCAACTAACAGCTATTTTCATTGTTTATTAATCTGTAGATTATTTCCTGGAATGACTGATTAGTTGTTCGGTCTTTAAAATATCAGAAAATGATTAAAAAATGTCGAATAGTGTTTCCCGAAGCTTACAATGACCAATATGCTCAGTTTGCTGTCATAGAGGAGGAAAGAAAACAGAAAATATTCACATTTAAGATGCTGGAATCAGAGAATTTAGACTTTTAAATTGAAAAATTATTCAAACTGATTAACTATCAAAATAGATGGCGACTAATTTAACAGTTGACTAACCTTTGAGCGCTTCAAGATGTGTAATTTGATCTTGTTTTAATTCCAGCTTTTCTTATTTTAGTCGATTTGTTTGTTTTTAAAGCCTCAAAAAGCTCCAATTAATGTCCCTACTGTTTTACTAACTTCATCCTTTAATATTTTATTGCTATTTAAGCTTGTTATTTGTGTTCCAACATCTGTTATTCTTTTACTCAGCTGCACTGTAAACGAGGCTTTCACACTTCAGCGTACTCTGAGTGTAACTAAAGGTTGAATGGATGAATGAATAACTGATTAATTGACTAATCATGGCTGCGCTAATTAGCAGCAGAATTAGCGCTGATTGTCCGCGGTGGCAGCAGTAATCAGAAATATCTGATTGATCCCTGAGGGGGAATCGTTTATGTTGCAGACGCTCAGATTCAAAGACTTAGACATTTAACCCCCTGACACATTGTTTATATCTCATTAACTCCACTAGTGACCATTTCAATCAATATTTAGAGTAAAGATGTTCTTTACCTCTCACAGATCACGGCTCAATGAGGATAATTCACTCATTTTTCATAGAAAATGCAACTTTTTTTAATGTACATTGGAAAGACCTACATATAAAATACAATAGCTTCACATGACATTGATTTTATTTTTCATTTTGAATTTTTTCGTCAGCTGTACCTCAGGGTTAAAGATTTCCTCCAAATTAAGGCCATGACTTCTTTAAACTGTCTTTTGTCATGTTAAGATGTTGCATCTACATTATAACCCAAGAAAACTGACAAACACACGATAAATCTCTGAACTCCAAGCAATTTCTTTGCATTTTTAGCTCCTAAAGTCGTGCATCTCTATGGAAAAGTACAACCATGACTAGAGGGAGAAAGAAGTCAGAAATGTCATCTGTGCTTCTGTGTCTTTTTTGTAGATTTTTCCCCCCTTATTTATGTTATATTATGTTTTATTTTACTATTACTTTACCACCACCATCATCATCACCATCAGTAGTAGTACTAGTAGTACTAGTAGTAGCAGTAGTTCTACGTTCGTCTTCATCATTCTTGTTACTTTTAATTTTATTTGCGACATTTTTTGCATTGGGTACCGTTATGTTTAAGTACTACAATATAAAATACAAAAGTTCTAAATGACATAGATTTTTTTGAAATTTTAATTTACATTTTGAATTTTTTTTCTGTTTGTGGAGTTGATAAATTAGCACGAGACGCCTCTTCTGTTCAGGGTGCAAATATGTGAAAAGAACCGTTTTAATTATATATGTTGATTACACTTTTTAAGTGAGTTTCATACCAAAAAATACTCAACAATTTAAAAAAAAAAAAACAAAACATTTTTTTAACTGTAAAATGGGTCCATTTGACCCATAACATAACAGGAGGGTTAAGCAGTAGAAAATAATACAAGATAAACATGAGTAGAAAAATTTGTCCTAAAAATATGAACATAAGTAGAAAAGCATAAGCAAAAAATACAGAATGCTCAGAGTACCAACGTTAGTATAGGGCAGGGGTGTCAAACATAGGGGCCGTGGGCCAAAAGCAGCTCACTAGAAGGTCCAGTCTGGCCTTTGTAAAGTGTAAAAATTACAGAGAAGACATTAACTGCAGGTTGTAAACCTGTAAAACTATAAATCTAAAATAATTTCTAGACCATGACAAGTTATTTTGATCATAAAGTAAAATACTAGATTGTTCATTGTTCTGTTGTTATTTTGTGTCTCATTTTTGTAATATTTTGTCTTGTTTTTGTCTGACTTTCGTCGTTTGTCTCATGTTTTTGTCATTTTGTGTTTCCTTTTTGTCTCGCATGTGTTTTTTGTCATTTTGTGTTTTGTTTTATTCGTGGTTTTGTGCATCGTTTGTGTCGCTTTGTGTTTTTTTGTCTCTCGTGTCGTTTATCTACTTTTTTGTCGTTTTGTTTCTCGCTTTTTTCATTTTTGGCATCTTTTGTGTCATTTGTGTAATTTTTTGTCTTGTTTTTGTCATTTATCCATTTTTTAGTTGCTCTGTAACTTTTTTGTCAAATTTTTTGTCTTTTTGTTTTGTTTTCACAATATCCCATGGTCTCATTTATAAAGACTTTTGTTATGTGCGCTTTATTGTGTATTTTTACAAACCCATCACTGCAACAAAACAGCGCTCTGAGACCTGGTGAATGTGTGAAATATTAGTGCAACTCTCCAGATTTTATATGCAAAAAGAATGACTGATTCATCTAATCTGGTTTCAAATCTACGACCAATCAAAAATGAAAATGCGATCATAGTGTCGGCGCTACGCTGGGCTCTGTAGGGTTAACTGTGGTTCTGTGATGTTTAAATGAGAAGTTTTTTTTAGAATTAATACAAGAAGTCAGGCTAAAACCTGCTGCTGCAAGAAGAGTTTTCATATCAGTGTATGAAGAAAAGTGTCCTGAATTTAATGAGAACGCCAAAGAGACAAACACTTTAGTTGTTTAGTAACTGTGGAGCTGAAAATCTGAGGATAAAATAATTAATGTTTAATTCTGCAGCCTCGTAGGTGTAACAGGACAAAGTTATCCTCACCCCGGTCTGTCAGAACCTCGGGTCCGGCTGGTTCCACTGTTGTTGACGGAGAATAGCGGCTCGCTGCTCGACTCTCCGGGGCTCTCGCCGTCGCTTCGATAGAACCTACACACACACAAACACACACAAACACACACAAAGACACACAAACACACACAAACACACACAAACACACACAAACACACGCAGCTCGTTAACTCATTTCCATTCAGGAAGCCTGAAAAGCAGAGGAGGGATTTCTTCGTGGAATCACACAGCTCACGACCTCATTAAAAGCGCTAATTGGGCTTCTCCAATTAATGGTCTTCCTGTTCTGATCGACCATTTAGATAATCACATCAGAGGGCTTCTCGGGGAGCAGGAGGGGGAGGAAGGGAAGCTCTCTGCGGCTCAGGAGGACGACTGGAGGTACAAACATCCACGTTACGATTAACTCAGCGTTGTACGACTGCTTCCACCTTTTAGTTCAGGTTCAGGAAAGATGCTTTATTACAGAACCAGAGCAAAAACACTGAAAACACAGCATGTTTATTTCCACTGAACCAACAAGGGAGGCTACTTTCCAACAATTTTCTTAACCGATAAACCGGCAGTCATCTTAATCAATAATCGACGAATCAAATGCATGAATTGAGCGTGAGCAATGGCTGGTATTTAGGTCTTCGTCATGGTGCCCCATTTGCTGCCTAAACTTCCACAATGCTCTCTGCCTGCCAACATGAAACTCTCCCTACTCTGAGTTACCGCCTCCTCTGGCCGCTTCAATATTAACCAATAAGAGAAACCAGGTACCACAGCTATTGTACGGTGCATTTTCTGACATGCATGTCCTTCATCTTGTGCCTTATCGGTTAATCCACTATTCGTTGAAGTTAAGTTTTTGGTCTTTTTTGCTTTTACTGACAGGAAATATGGGGAGAAGACTGAGGGAAGCACCTGCAGCAAATGGCCGTGGGTTGGACCCCAACCATGGCCACTGTGTCGGGGACTACAGCCCCTGTTTATGGGTCGCCCATTCAGCCAGTTGAGCCCAAATCTGCTAATCTTTAATCGTTAACATCCTCATCCTGAACCAAAGAGGCATTTCTTGTGGACGTGTGATAGTGATACCAGTAGATCTCTGGAGTCATAGCTTTGGCCCACCATTGGCTAGCTAGCACCACTGCTAAAAGCAAGCTAGTTATGCTAGCAGCAACTTCACTTGCCGCGGCTTGAAGACTTAAATCTTACAATCCGAGTGTCCAACGATTAAAATTAACATCTCTATCCTCAACCAAAGGGCCATTTTTTGTAGGATTCTGGATGGGAATCTGATTGGTCGCTGGCGTCACAGTGTTGGCTCTCCGTTGGCTAGCTAGCTACCATGCTAAAAACAAGCTAGTTATGCCAGCAGCAATGTCACTTGCTGCGGCTAGGAGATTTAAACCTTATGATCCGAAAGTCCACAAGTTAAAATTAACATCTCTATCCTGAAACAAAGAGGAATTTTCTGTGGAAGTCTGGTTATGATTCCAGCTGATCTCTGGAGTCATAGCTTTGGCCCATCATTGGATAGCTAGCCCACATGCTAAAAACAAGCCAGTTATTCTAGCGTCCAACTGTTTAAATATGTTCCAGTGTTCAAAGATATAGATAAATTGACCAAGGTTTAAATGTGCAGCACAAAATGTGGCTTAAAACTGGCTAAAAATATCATCTTTGGTAGAACTGTTTTTAGAGCTGCTGACAGACCAAAACAACACCGACCTTGTGGGACTTGGTGGGACTTCTTATTTCTAACCTCAAACCGTTTTCAGACTATAAGACAAAGCTTTCACATGAGCTATTTTTAAATCCAGGAGCAGACAGTCAATGAGTAGTAAATTCATCCAATTAGGTGCAGCAGGACGACCTCTTGCGTCCAAAAATGCTCAAACATCAACAGTCAATCCAAATGTAGGATAGATTTCTTGATCTTTAAACACGTACTGGATGTGGGAAACCCCAACAAATCTACCATGAACAGGTCAGCAGTAAAACATGAACAATGATGGTTTTCTTGTCGTCACGGCGTCGGCAGACTCACACAGGCCGGCAGATCACCAGGTCTCCCTTGTTGGTTCCATAAGCCAGACCCATCCCCGGATCCGGCAGCCAGCGAGCCGAGTTGATGCTGACGTGGCGCCTCTGGTCTGGAGCCATGGGGTAAACCACGTTGAACACCATCTGAAACACACACACACACACATATATATATATATACACATTCAATAACGGCAGGAGGATTTACACAGCAGCAACCACAGGGGACAAGAATTAGAAGCAAATCTCCTCTAATTTACAGTTGAATATTGGCTGATTTTAGAATATTATGAGGAAAATTTCCTGGAAATTAGCTGGAAAATAGCTGACCTGCAAAACAAACAGAAGTGGAGCAAAAAAATCAAAGTGAAAATACAGTATTATTAGACAAATTTGTCAGATTTTGAACTAAACGTGCAGCACGAGCAGAGAAACACGGTTTAGAAGCACTGCAGGAACAAATATAACACTAATCTGACTCTTAAAGCTCAGATAAGTGAAGTTTGGACAAATATAAAATAAGCATAAAGGTTCTTGCTCCATTTTTCTCAGTTCCAATTTTTTAAATCTATATATTGAATCCTCATTATTACCTGCAGTTTTTTGATATTTCTCTTTAATGCAGCACAGTGCCAATAATGTTATATTCACAGCTGCTTGTTTTGTAATTACAGCTGCAACTAACAGCTATTTTCATTGTTTATTAATCTGTAGATTATTTCCTGGAATGACTGATTAGTTGTTCGGTCTTTAAAATATCAGAAAATGATTAAAAAATGCCGAATAGTGTTTCCCGAAGCTTACAATGACCAATATGCTCAGTTTGCTGTCATAGCGGAGGAAAGAAAACAGAAAATATTCACATTTAAGATGCTGGAATCAGAGAATTTAGACTTTTAAATTGAAAAATTATTCAAACTGATTAACTATCAAAATAGATGGCGACTAATTTAACAGTTGACTAACCTTTGAGCGCTTCAAGATGTGTAATTTGATCTTGTTTTAATTCCAGCTTTTCTTATTTTAGTCGATTTGTTTGTTTTTAAAGCCTCAAAAAGCTCCAATTAATGTCCCTACTGTTTTACTAACTTCATCCTTTAATATTTTATTGCTATTTAACCTTGTTATTTGTGTTCCAACATCTGTTATTCTTTTACTCAGCTGCACTGTAAACGAGGCTTTCACACTTCAGCGTACTCTGAGTGTAACTAAAGGTTGAATGGATGAATGAATAACTGATTAATTGACTAATCATGGCTGCGCTAATTAGCAGCAGAATTAGCGCTGATTGTCTGCGGTGGCAGCAGTAATCAGAAATATCTGATTGATCCCTGAGGGGGAATCGTTTATGTTGCAGACGCTCAGATTCAAAGACTTAGACATTTAACCCCCTGACGCATTGTTTATATCTCATTAACTCCACTAGTGACCATTTCAATCAGTATTTAGAGTAAAGGTGTTCTTTACCTCTCACAGATCACGGCTCAATGAGGATAATTCACTCATTTTTCATAGAAAATGCAACTTTTTTTAATGTACATTGGAAAGACCTACATATAAAATACAATAGCTTCACATGACATTGATTTTATTTTTCATTTTGAATTTTTTCGTCAGCTGTACCTCAGGGTTAAAGATTTCCTCCAAATTAAGGCCATGACTTCTTTAAACTGTCTTTTGTCATGTTAAGATGTTGCATCTACATTATAACCCAAGAAAACTGACAAACACACGATAAATCTCTGAACTCCAAGCAATTTCTTTGCATTTTTAGCTCCTAAAGTCGTGCATCTCTATGGAAAAGTACAACCATGACTAGAGGGAGAAAGAAGTCAGAAATGTCATCTGTGCTTCTGTGTCTTTTTTGTAGATTTTTCCCCCCTTATTTATGTTATATTATGTTTTATTTTACTATTACTTTACCACCACCATCATCATCACCATCAGTAGTAGTACTAGTAGTACTAGTAGTAGCAGTAGTTCTACTTTCGTCTTCATCATTCTTGTTACTTTTAATTTTATTTGCGACATTTTTTGCATTGGGTACCGTTATGTTTAAGTACTACAATATAAAATACAAAAGTTCTAAATGACATTGATTTTTTTGAAATTTTAATTTACATTTTGAATTTTTTTTCTGTTTGTGGAGTTGATAAATTAGCACGAGACGCCTCTTCTGTTCAGGGTGCAAATATGTGAAAAGAACCGTTTTAATTATATATGTTGATTACACTTTTTAAGTGAGTTTCATACCAAAAAATACTCTTAACAATTAAAGAAAAATTTTTTTTACTGTAAAATGGGTCCATTTGACCCACAACATAACAGGAGGGTTAAGCAGTAGAAAATAATACAAGATAAACATGAGTAGAAAAATGTGTCCTAAAAATATGAACATAAGTAGAAAAGCATAAGCAAAAAATACAGAACGTTAGTATAGGGCAGGGGTGTCAAACATAGGGGCCGTGGGCCAAAAGCAGCTCACTAGAAGGTCCAATCTGGCCTTTCTAAAGTGTAAAAATTACAGAGAAGACATTAACTGCAGGTTGTAAACCTGTAAAACTATAAATTTAAAATAATTTCTAGACCATGACAAGTTATTTTGATCATAAAGTAAAATACTAGATTGTTCATTGTTCTGTTGTTATTTTGTGTCTCATTTTTGTAATATTTTGTCTTGTTTTTGTCTGACTTTCGTCGTTTGTCTCATGTTTTTGTCATTTTGTGTTTCCTTTTTGTCTCGCATGTGTTTTTTTGTCATTTTGTGTTTTGCTTTATTCGTGGTTTTGTGCATCGTTTGTGTTGCTTTGTGTTTTTTTGTCTCTCGTGTCGTTCATCTACTTTTTTGTCGTTTTGTTTCTCGCTTTTTTCATTTTTGGCATCTTTTGTGTCATTTGTGTAATTTTTTGTCTTGTTTTTGTCATTTATCCATTTTTTAGTTGCTCTGTAACATTTTTGTCTCATTTTTTGTCATTTTGTGTCTTGTTTTTGTTATTTTGTGTCTCATTTTTGTAATATTTTGTCTTTTTTGTCTGGCTTTTGTCGTTTTGATCATAAAGTAAAATACTAGATTGCTCAGTTCCCGATAGCTGTGACTAAATGTTTTGTTCCTTTTGTAGACACTCTGTGATCTCTAAAGTTATAATGTGTAAACGATAAACTGAGGCATTATATCGCTGAAATTACACTTATTTTTCTCCTGAAATTTCAGGTTGTTCATGATGTTTTGTAAAAAGATAGTTTATTAAATGTGAACATGTACTTTTTTGTACTAAAACAAAAGGACAAAATTGGAGTTGTGGTTATTTATAGGTTATTATGCTGTGATTTTACTGGCCACTTGAAATCAAATTGGGCTGAATGTGGCTCCTGAACTAAAATGACTTTGACACCCCTGATATAAGGAAAAGTGTGCGTTTGTGTCGTCTTACTCTGATGGACGTCTCTCCTCCGTGAGGCTGCTGCAGGCGGAAGACTTGCGCCACCATGTGGTCGGTGGTGGGATGCAGCAGGATCCTGCGGGAGGCCAGGCCCACCATGACGTAGCAGCCCATCGGGGACAAGCTGACGGAGATGGCGTTGGGACCTGTGGACGCAAACACGACGCTGAACCCTCCACATCAAACATAAAACACTGATATTTACAGTGTGTGGCGACGGAGTCCGAACTGGGGAAGGGTGTCGTACCGAATCTCTTGGTGTAGAGCATCTCTCCCAGGTTGTGTGGAGCCAGAGAGTAGATGGCCAGGATGCCTTCGTCTGGGAAACCCCGCTGGCTGCTGGGAATAAACACTGCCAGCAGCTGACCGTCTGCAGAGATGTCGCAGCTGGCGTCGTTGTAGATTTTACAGTTTGGCACCAGGACGTTGACCGAGGCTGGACAGGAGACAAACAAACACATTTTCATATAAACTCGTCTCTAAAACTGTATTCAGACCAACTAAAGCCAAAATCAAAGGCAGTATTATGCTCTTACAATTTAACGTTTTTATTATTGAATGAACAGTAGAGAAATGATGGGAAATGAGGGGAACAAGGTTATAGTTCCGACTACAGGAAATTGTTATACCAAAATGTATTTAATTACAACAACATTAAGAGGCTCAAAGAGGTCAATGTATCCAGCGTTCATAGGAAGGAAATTGTTTCTTAAAAAATGAGCAATTTTGTGCAAGCGCCTTTAATCATGTTATGACTCTTTAGTTTTACAACTAAAGATTTAAATTGCCGATTTAGACCAACAAATGACAGTAAAATACACTCAACACACACTTATGAATTGCCTAGTTCTTTTGTTTGACATGCATCTTAATCTATCTAATCATTCTTTTAACTCATTATCATTTTTACTAATCATTTTAATTGACTGCTCTGCCTTGTCTCCTCATGTCTTGCTTGATTGTGTTTGCATGTTTTAAATGTCAAAGCACCTTGTAGACACTGTTCTAAAAGGTGCTATATAAATAAAGTTATTATTACAAATAGCGTTATTATTCTAAAACGTTTTAAGGATCAGCAGCTGTTTGTAAAATAGGGACAAGTTGCTCGTAAATAAAAACAAATATACATGAATGAAAATAAAATCAAATAATTGTAATACATTGCAGCACTTGTCTGTTTTTTGTTGTTTTTATTTTATCCTTCTTTAAATTTTTTACTGTTTTACACCTAAACACAAAGTCATATTCCTTCTATGAGAAAATCGACTTGGCAATGAAAATTGATCCTAAATAAGAGGATAAAACCTGCATGAATATGATGAATATTCTGGACTTTTCACAGCCCAATGTGCAATATTATTTTCTATTTACACTATCAGTCAAAAGTTTGGACACACTTTCTCATTCAATGCTTTTTATTTATTTGTATTATTTTCTACATTGTAGATTAATACTGAAGATTAACATTTGTTTTGTTTACAACATAATTCCACGTGTATTCTTTCATAGTTTTGATGTCTTCACTATTAATCTACAATGAATAAAATAATTAAATAAACACCATTGAATGGGAAGGTGTGTCCAAACTTTTGACTGGTAGTGGATATTTTTATATATATATACACTACAACATATTTTTCTGCTTACATATAATCTGTGCAATATTTATGGCAATATTTTCATTCATGAAATAATCTGTGCAATATCACTGGCATGTGCATTAATGTTATTTCCCTAATTAGTATCTATGTACAGCGCTCAACAAATTATTATAGACCACCTAGCATAAAGACGACAAAACACAAATATTTTAGAAATCTAAAAACTTAAAACTGTCATTTATTGGAACAACTAAATAGTCCTTATTCACATATATTAATCAAAAATCTTAGTATTTTGTATATGAGAAGTCAGAAATTAATCAAGAATAACACACAACCACTAAAACAGTTGTTTTTTTGTTTAGGAATGAAAGCAAATAACTGTAATTTGGCATCTCAAACAAAAATTAATAATGTGGTTCACTATTTTTTCCCCCATTTTTTTGTAAAACAGTAAATTTAAAATGCGTGGATAACAACAATAATTATATTTTAGCATTAAAGATCTAATTTTGATTAAAGAGCTGCACATATTGGAGGATTAACCACTACAGAAACATAAAACACCATTGTGATAATCAGCAATACTGTTCATTTAGGGCACCTTACACTGGGTGGTGGTCTAATAAATCTGTTAAGTTCTGTGTATCTTGGTTTATTTTGGTTAATTTGTGCTATGTTTCCAAATCTTTGTACCAATTGTGCTGCTGGAATAACACAAACTTCCCCACTGTGGGATTGATGAAGGGTTCTCTTATCTCTTCTCTTAATAGGAATCATTCTTTCTTTGCTTCAGACTTTTTAAATAAATGCTAAAAATCGTCAGCAGGCTTCAAACGTACCGTTGCTGATCTCAGGCAGGTCGAACTTGGTGAAGTCCCACCACTGCAGACGGTAGGTGGTGTTAGCGATGTTGCTGGCGACTGCAGACTGACCGTCTCCGATGGACGCTCCTGAGGACAAACGACAGAAAACACACGGGTTATATTCACACTGACTACAGCCAGATGGACCTCAATGTTGAAGATTTCCTCCAAACTGAGACTATGACTACTTTAAACCGTCTTATACGTCGTATTAAGATGTTCCGTCTACATTAGAACCCCAGAAAACTGAAATAAACACACGATAATCCTCTGAACTCCAAGTAATTTCTTTGCATTTTTAGCACCTGTTTGTCTCACAGTGGACTAATTTTTCCCTGTAATATAAAGTCCAGCATCTCTATGAAAAAGTACAACCATCACTAGAAGGACAAAGAAGTCAGAAATGTCATCTGTGCTTCTGTGTTCATTTGCATATTTTTCCCTTATTTATGATTGATTTAATTTTGTTTTATTTTACCATTATAGCAGTACTAGTAGTAGTAGTGGTAGTAGAAATTAACTTAGTTGTAGCAGCTGTAACGGTAGAACTGGTGGTAGTGGTGGTAGTATGCCTACTTCCGCCAGGGATGATGATGTTTTTGGTTTTGCTGTAACATACACCGCTCAGGCAGAACATTCTGACCACTAAGAGGTAAAGTGAATAACACTGATTATCTCTTCATCATCACTCCTGTTAGTGGGTTGGATATATTAGGCAGCAAGTGAACATTTTGTCCTCAAAGTTGAAGCTAGAAGCAGGAAAAATGTGTAAGGATTTGAGCCAGTTTGAGAAGACGGCTGGGTCAGAGCAGCTCAGAAACTGCAGCTCCTGTGGGATGTTCCTGGTCTGCAGTGGTCAGGATCTATCAGAAGGAGTCCAAGGAAGGAACAGTGGTGAACCTGTGTGGACGGCCGAGGCTCACTGATGTATGTGGGGAGGAAGGGTGACCCATGTGGTGTGATCCAACAGATGAGCTGCTGTTGCTCAGACTGCTGAAGAAGTTAATACAGGTTCTGATAGAAAGGTGTCAGAATACAAAGTGCTGCAGACCAAAAGACCAACAATGGAAACGTGAGCATCAGAACTGGACCACAGAGCAATGGAAGAAGATGGCCTGATGCCCAAAATTATCCAAATTTCGTCAATAAATAAATAAAACTAGTTCAAAATGACAAAAACTTCTTTAAAATTCCGAAAATTTGGCCAGAATGTGTCCAAAATTAGGTGAAATCTGTGCCAAATGACTAAAATTTGTCCAAAATGCATTAAAAAAAATGTCCAGAATGACCCTAAATTAGTTCAAAACGTGCAAATAGAAGAAAGAAGGCGCAAAAATAACGTTCTTGTGTACACTGTTCTGCTTCCAGCTGCATCACTGAAAATACACAAAACGAGACTCAAAATGTGTCCACAATGACATATTTCTGGTCAACAATTACCCAAAAATAGTCCAAAATGACTAGAACTTATCGAAATTTTTTCTAAATTATGTACAAAATGAGGTGAAATCTGTCCAAAATGATTCAAATTTAACCAAAATTGATCCAAAATGACAGAAAAAAGTCCAAAATGATTCAAATGGATCCAAAACAAAGTCACTACAATGTTCTCAAAATGACTCAAAATTAGTCTAAAATGACAAATCTCGTCAAAAATATTTTTCTAAATGTCCCAAATGACTAAAACTTATCCAAAATCCCTAAAATGTGTCAAAAATTAGATGAAATTCATTCAAAATGACCGAAGTTTATCTAAAATTAGTCCAAAATGACTAAAAACTTGTCCAAAACGCATAAAAAATTGTCAAAAATGACTCAAAATTCACATGGATGGCCGGGGAAGCCGATTACTGGGGGAACACATGGAACCAGGATGCATTATGGGAAGGACACAAGCCAGTGGAGGCAGCATGATGCTTTGGGCAATGTTCTGCTGGGAAACCTTGAGTCCTCCATCCATGTTGATGTTACTTTGACACCTATCTAAGCATTGCTGCAGACCATGTAGACCCTTTCATGGAAATGATATTCCCTGATGGCTGTGGCCTCTTTCAGCAGGATAATGCTCCGTGGCAGAAAGTAAAAATGGTTCAGGAATGGTTTAAGGAGCACAACAACCAGTTTGAGGTGTTGACTTGGCCTCCAGATTCACAGATCTCAGTCCAATGGAGCATCTGTGGGATGTTCTGGACAAACAAGTCTGATCCATGGAGGCTCCACCTCACAACTTCCAGGACTTAAAGGATCTGCTGCTAACATCTTGGTTCCAGATACCACAGAACACCTTCAGGGTCTAGTGGAGTCCATTAGACGGGTCAGGAGAAGGGGACCAACACAATATGAGGCAGGTGGTCATAATGTAAAGCCTGATCGATGTATGTGTCACATCAGAAGCTGAATTTCTCTGTCTTCATCTAGTTCAGTTTAGATGGTGACTGTAAACATCAGCGTATAACCTCCAGCTGTTAGCGTTGTTATTTTAAACCCTAAAATGGTGCAGACAGCGAGTGTGTTTACCAGCGAGCACTCTGTTGACGGAGGAGTGTGTGGCGAGGCCGGGCTGCCCTCGCTCGTGGAAGATTCCAGCGTAGGGCAGGTACTCGGGCAGGAGGAAACGCCTGCAGGCAAAAACGTTGCATCAGTTCTGAATTTAAATCCTTCACAGCTTCCAATAAAAACACACACAACCGAGGATGTTTAGACTCACCGAGGGACGAAGCGACCCAGCGAGGGTGCAGACATCCGGGCGTTTCGTGGAGTCCTGTGCCTCGCTCTGTCTCCGTTATCACTGGAAGAAGGAAATGGTAGAGATTACTCTATGCTTCTGACATGAATCTATGATGTAGCTTGATGAGCACCAACCCAGAAACCAGGTCTGTAGCGTCTGACTGGACCAATCGATTTATACGTTCTCATTAGCTGGAGAATCTGAAGTCACCTTCAGTTTTTTGGTTCAGGATTCACTCACTTGACAGAGAGCTGAACTACGAAGCGAGATTAGTGGGTTAGAGAGGTACGTTCAGTCAAAAGTCAGAGTTTTCAGTGTCAAGAACACGGCTCTCTTTTAACCTGGCTAGATCTCCATGGTAACTGATACTGATTTGTTCAGAGTTTCAGATTTAAATCAGCTGAAAGAAGCGTCTCCCTTTAACCAAAGCATTCCCTGATTATTATTTATGAGCGGTACAGATTTTCAACTGAGGGAAAATGCTTGATCTGCTAACCTGTTAAGCTGTGTGCTACTAAAACCACTGAATGAAGTTGCGTAGTTACAGTATCAAACATTGTATGCATCGCGTTGTCGTGGGAACCGACATGTATTTAGTTGGTGATGCAGTAATCTCTCAAATAGGTTTTCAATTTGGTTTAAGTTTGCTGTCTGCTAGGGCTAACTTATTTAATGAACGCTTCAAACTAAGTGACACCATGTCTAAGGAGTCGTGGCAGCATTTTGTTCAAACAGACGGACAAAAAAATGGAGTGTAAACTTTGTAAACAGCAGTTCAACAACCAACATGTCAGACAGTCTAAAAATAGCAGCTAACTCGCCTGTGTTGTAATCATCAATAGTTTTTATTTCAGAAATCTTATGAAAACGTGCAGCTCACTGACTCAGAGGCTGTAGAAAATAACCAGGTACACGAGTTAATATGCTGCAAATACTAGCTTTTTATGTTGATTTAGAATTCATTTAGGCTAGTAATATTGATAAATTGCTGATGATTTTTGAAAAGTTGGTACGTTTTCAGTCCACCAACAAACCTGCCTTTCTTGTGATAAAGAGAACAAACTTACTCCAGCTCCTCAAAGTCCACGTCGCTGCTGTCCATGGTGCTGGACGGGTTGCTGGCCGGGCTGTCCGATGATGACGACATGGCCCGGAGACGGTTCTGCTGGTACCGAAGCGAGCGCTGGCGGATGCTGTCCCGTCTGGACAGGTACTGGATCATCCTCTGAGCGTAGTACGCCGCTGGAGAAAGCCTGCGAGGCAAAGAGGACAACTGTACCCTCGAGATTTTTTACACTTTAAAACTCTGAGTGTAAAAGCTGAGACAGAAGAAGCTGTCGAACACAGTGACTAACGCTGTATTCTGCCGTCAGTCTGAAACCACTCTGTGCTGACACCTGTGTGGTTTCTCCTGATGAGAAACAGAAATGAAGGCGTTTTCAGCATATTTCAATCAGTAGATTAAGGTAAAACCTAATTTACATATAAACTCACCTCTTAAACTGTACTCAGATCAACTAAAGCCAAAATCAAAGCCAGTATTATTTACTGAAGGGATTTCGGTTGTATTTAATGTCTTTACTATTGAATGAACAGTAGACAGATGAAGGGAAATGAGGGGAACAATTTTATGGTTTCGACTACAGGAAACTGTTCTTCCAAAATGTATTTAATTACAAAAACATTAAGAGGCTCACAGAGGTTTACATATCCAGCGTTCAAAGGAAGGAAATTGTTTTTTAAAAAATAAGCAATGTTGTGCAAGTAAAGCGCCTTTAATCATGTTATGACTCTTTAGTATTACAACTGCAGGTAGAAATTGCTGATTTAGACAAACAGATGACAGTAAAAGGCACTGGACACACACAAACGGCCTAGTTCCTTTGTTCGATATGCAACATAATCTAATTATTTATTTAACTCATTATCATTTTTACTATTTATTTCATTTGACTGCTGTGCCCTGTCTCCTTATGTCTTGCTTGATTGTCTTTGCATGTTTTGACTGTCAAAGCACCTTGTGAATGCTTTCCTTAAGGGTGCCATATAAATAAAATTATTGTTATAATTTAGTCATTATTTTAAAACATTTTAAGGTTCAGCAGCTGTTTGAGAAACGGGGACAAGTTGCTCATAAAAAATAACAAATAGACATAAGTGGAAATGAGATTCCAACACTTGTCTGTTTTTTGTTGTTGTCATTTTTTATCCTTTAAAATGTTTCATTTACTGTTTTGCACCAAAACCTCGGGTCACTTTCTTAGTATGCAAAAATCTACCTGAGTGTAAAAGCGGAGACAGAAGTCGTGAAACATGGGGACTAATCATGTTCAAATTTTATTAATTTGAACACCTTTGCACTTGACAGATTGCAAAAACAAGAAAAAAAAATGTAAATTAAATTCCTATTCCATCCTGCACTGCCTGTAGGCACCGAGGTCCTATTATCACACTTTAACTTGGTTTATGGCTCTTATTCAGGTTGTTTTCTCCTGACTAGATTGTGTTGTATTTACTCTCACATGTACGTTGTGTACAATTCTACAATTTCATTTATCTAAATGAAATTGTAGAACTGTATAATCCCCAGAGTCCTGTTTAAGCTCAGTAGGGAAGATAAACCTGCCCAATGACCCCATAGTGACTCTTCCCTGACACACAAAGTCCATCGTTTATCCCCTTAGTGGAATCTGTTCATTCATTTCTCCAGGCAGAGAGGTCAGAGAGGAAGCTTTGCTAAACTAAACAATCAAAAGGTCAAATTCATAATAAAAACACTGGGAGCACCGTGCAGAACAACTGTTCAGGTTATATAAGTGTTTGTTCAGGAATCCCTGCAGTATTTTTAATACTCCAAACAGTCTTGTTAGTGCATGTAGTTCAGGATTGTTGCATTAGTCCAGTTCATTTTAAACCACGCTTTAAATCAACACATCGCTTATTTGTGTGTTAGAAGGACAGATTAAGAAAAATTGTAAAACTGAATTCAAGCAGACATGACATGAATAGAAATGTGAGCATTAAATGAAGCGCGTTTAAAAGGCAAAGAAAAGCTAAATACATACATACATAGACTGATGTTCAAAAGTCTGGGGTCACTTAGAAATGTCCTTATTTTTTCCATGAAGATAACATTAAATGAATGATAAATCCAGTGTAGACATTGTTAATGTGGTAAATGACTATTGTAGCTGGAAACAGCTGATTTTTAATGGAATATCTCCATAGAGGTACAGAGGAACATTTCCAGCAACCATCACTCCTGTGTTCTAATGCTACATTGTGTTAGCTAATGGTGTTGAAAGACTCATTGATGATTAGAAAACCCTTGTGCAGTTATGTTAGCACATGAATAAAAGTGTGAGTTTTCATGGAAAACATGGAATTGTCTGGGTGACCCCAACTTTTGAACGGTAGTGTACATACATGAATGAATACAAAATTAAATGCCAAAATGACACCACATATAAGAGACTGAAACTGTACAGTCCTGATGATGTTGCCATCAGGAAAAAATAAACAAACCTAAACTAAAAATTGTGATAACAAAATCACATGTATTACCCTGGTTTAAGCAAACTGATATCTTTTTTTTTTTACAATGTAGTTCTGTTGTTGCTAGGTACTGCAAATCTATACACCAAGTCAACTTCTTTGTGTGTACTTGGCAATAAAGGCTTTTCTGATTTCTGCTGTATTGTGTATAAATTTACAAAAAATAAATCATTTGCACTAGATAGCAGAATCAGTTTGATTTGATGTAGTGCTACAGTAAAAAGTAGAATATTTTTGAAGGACAAAAACATTAAAAAGCAAGTGGTGCACGTCAACAGAAAGTAAGTGTAGTATTTAAGGAATTATAAAAGTAATAAAGTCCTAGAGATAATAACAGTGTGCAGAAATGTGCAAATTATTCTCACGAGAATGTGCAAGATTATATACACACACACACACGCACGCACACACACTACAAACAACTGGAGATGTGCAAAGGATATTTAAAAAGCTGTGCATTAATGTAATGCACTGATCCAGTGTCTATGGTGGAGGGTTAGGGGGAGAGAGGGTCACTGGGGGACACAAAAACTGTCAAAAAACTAAAAATTCTGAGCTTTTGGCCACAACTGAGAAGTCATGAGTGACTTAGCTGCAGCCAACAGTCACATGACAACATTTCAGCTTTCAGTTGAGCTGCAGGTTGTGTATGTACAGAGCAGAGATGAGAAAATTATTTTTTAAAATATCAATAGTATGTATTTTTTGTCCAGTATTAGTAACAGCTAATTGGAGAAAAGTTAACTCCTGATTTGTTTCGAGAATGAAAAATGAGACCACAGTGAGGGAAAATGTGACGCCCAGAAGCTGCTTGTCGGGGCTCAAAGGGTGTAAAAGGTTTTCAACAAATCATCCTTAACTGAGAGTGTAAACCTGGACTCCTGCATCAGGGTAAATGAAGCGTACCTGGCGGGGTCGGGGTAAATGGGGTGGTCTCTTGATCCTGACATATCGTAGCGAGACAGCGATAACAGAGATGATTCCAGCAGTCGCCTGTATGAAAGAAAGAAGGTTCGATGTTACGACCAGACACAGGTACTGAATAAAATCAGACAGAAAAATGTTAATTTTCACTTACCCGAGACATAAAAAGGCCATTAACAGCTGAAAGACAGACATCTGTCCTTTCCCAAAGCTAACCCAAAGCTAAATACAAATGTCTAATGTAATCGCTGCAGTCTTCACTGATATATTACTGTGAGAATATTCAAAATAAGGTGTATTATTTAGCTTTCCTTTAAATTTTATTCAGTTGGAAGGACAGCAAAGACGAAGGAATGACGCAAAATGGAATAGGAAAGAAAACAAAGACACAACTATAAAGGGAAGCTAAATGACCACAAAGATACACAAAACAACTACAAAGGCATAAAAACAAGATGCAAAACAGCCAGAAAGAAACACAAAACAACTACAAGGACACTAAACAGCCACAAGTGATGACGTGACAGCAACCATGTAAAACAAAACAAACTACTAAGACGTGAGATGAGACACAAAACGGCCACAAAGGCAATAACAAAGTATTAAAAATAATCAACTACTTATCGATTTGAGTTCATTTTTTTAAAGGCTTCTTTAATGTGGATATATTCTGGTTCTTACCTTCTCTATGACAGTAAGTTAAATATCTTTGTGTTGTGGACAAAACGAGACATTTGTCTTCCTGAGCTTTCTACAACACTGATAGACATTTTCTGACATTTCACAGACCAAACGACGACTCAATTCACACAGAAAATCGTCAACAGTAACAATAATTGTTAGTTGCAGCTGTAACTGAACTATGAAGAGACTGTACCTCCTCAGGGAGTCCTCGTCTGGGGGGTCAACAGGCATTTCTTGGCTTAAGGCCTCCGGTGGCTCTGCCGATCGGCCGGCAGCAGCCTGCCGGTACACCCTCTCCCACTGCGCTGTGTCCTGGTTGTACACCAAACCCACGGCCTGCTCTCCAGGCTGGCCGGAGGACGGGGCGATGGGGAAGGCCACTGGTCCTGCTCCTCCACCTCCAGGAGGAGGCGGCTGCTCGCTGCCCTCCGGAGGAGCCCTCCTCTCCTGGGTTTGGGCTTCTAGTGTCCTCCTGCCTTCTTCAGGCTGCCAAGGAGAAGAAGAAGAAGGGAAGGTGGAGGAGGAAGAGGAGGGTTCCAGGGAGGAGGCGGAGGTGGAGGAGGCCTGGTTGGTGCGCTCCCAGCGCTGAGAGTCGTGGTTGAAGGTCAGCAGGTTGTGGCAGGCCCGGCAGCGGTTCAGATGGCCTCGGGAGGCCGGGGGAGGAACATTGTTCTCCAGGCTGTGGGAGGAGGGGGGAGGCGGGAGAGGAGGCTGGTAATGGATGATGGTGGGGGAGGAGGTGGAGGAAGATGAGGAAGGTCCAGGTCTGTCTGGGTCCATGTTATTATTGAGCAGCTCTTGGCTCTGCTCGTGGCTCTGGTCCATGGCGCCCCCTAACGGCGGCTCCAGGTCCTGCATGCGGTCGAACTCCATGAAGTAGCGGCTCAGGTTGCACTGCAGCACGTTGCGGAAGGAGGCCGTGTTGCTGCGAGAGCCGTCCCAGAACGGGTGATGCCCACTGCTGGTGCCGGCGGTGTCCCGGGCCCCGGGTTCTCCTTGTTGGGGGAAACCTCGGCCTTCAGTGGCAGAGGTGTAGACGGGGGAGTGAGAGGAGCCGTCTTGCTGACGGAGCACTGAAAGAAGGCTGATGGAGGAAGAGGAGGAGGTTCTGGGAGGCAGCATGCCTGGACCGACCCCACCCTCCCTCATGGTCAGCAGGTTGCGAGTCCAGTCAGGTCCGGGCCTGGAGGTGGAGAGCGGCTCGAGGCCGCTCGGTGCGGTGGGGTTTAGAGAAGTGCCAGCACTGTAGTAGACTGAGGTAAAGGCCGAGGGTCGCTCCGACGGCTGTCTGGGCTCCGTACGGGCCGAAGAGAAGGTGGAGGCTGGAGGAGGCGGGGGAGCGTCGGACGACACCCGGGGATCAGACGGAGTCACGGAGGAACCGTCGGCTGCCAGGGAGGGGTTCCGACTGACGGAGCAGCGGCTGCAGAGGCAGACCATGCCCAGGTGCTGGATGCAGCCGGGGAAGGGAGGCCCGCGCTCAGAGCTGGGGTACTGGGCCAGAGGGATGCTGGGAGACTCTCCAATATTGCTTCCATTTTCCCCGAGAGGCCGCGGCTGCTCACCTCCCGCCTGAGCGCCCGGCGAGCGAGACGACAAGATGTGGAGGAAGTTGTGTAGGATGGGTGTACGACGAACCGGCTGGGAGGGCAGGAAGGAGCGCTGACGGAAGTGAGGCATCTCCACACTGTCCATCGGAACCTCCGAGTCCTCCTCGCTCTGAAAGACAGCAGAGGCAGGCTGGGGGTCAGCTCAGACTAACTAAAGACACTCAACTTTCCCAAGAACTAATGTACAAGGACCTGCCAATGGGTCAAAGTTTGTCGAGTGTATTGTGATTTGTGTTTTAGCAGAAAATCTGAGCTTGCTGGAACAACAAAAGCAACTTGTTTGCAGCTACCAGTTTCTCAAAAATAGCGCATAAGCAGCTCGTTCTTCTAAACCGTATTAAAATCCATCACTTTGTCGTTTTACACTGTTAGACTTTTGTGTGAAATTGTGAGATTGCGGTGATGTTTGACAACCAAAATCTAATCAGTTCATCGCTGAATACAAGTGAACGTTTGTGCCAAATTTAAAGAAATTCCTTTCAGACACTCAGGAGATCTTGCCTTTATGAGAACAGGACGGACTAAATGCTGCCGTCAACATCGCTGATACATCGCAAACTTGTCCACTACTAAACATGGTCAACGATCTCACCTGCTGATTGGACGGATTCACGATCGCTGTGAGCAGGTTGTGGCCCAGAGGGTCAAACCTCACCAACCTGAAAAGAAAAATGGAACAAATGAATAAAAAACAGAAAGCACAAGGTGTTTTTTTGATGTTTTAATGGAAACTTTCTACATTCACCTCAGCAGCATCAACTATCAGCTACATGAAACAGCTTTATGAGGATATAAAGAGTCTACAATGTTCGGTACTTTAAGGGTGCAAAAAAGGGGAACCCTGTGAGAGCGGCTCAGTTGGACCTACCGGACTCTCTCCGTGTCGCTGCCCGTCTTGACCACGGCGAAGGGCTCCGGTCGGCTCCAGTCCCAGAAGTGGAGCTCGTTGTTGGTGGCGATGAGGAGGAGCTGAGCGGTCGGGTGGAAGGCCAGAGAAGCGATGGCAACGTTGCTTTCTGTGAACCAACTCTCACTTCCACCCTGAAGGAAAAAGACACCATACTCTTAATGGTGAAACTTTAATTCATACATTTCTGTTCCAAAGATTGTAAGTGAAGATGCATCACTAACTACCAGTGAGCTGTGTCTCTGAGGTTTAAAGGAGTGAAGGCTCATGCAGAAATGACCAGCTTATTGCAGCACTTTTAATAAAATAAAACCCACTGCAGCAGTTTATTCAGCAGATCAATACCTGAATCTCATTAAACTCAGAGTTGTGAATCAGAACCCT
Source organism: Amphiprion ocellaris (assembly GCF_022539595.1). Lineage (NCBI taxonomy): Eukaryota > Metazoa > Chordata > Actinopteri > Pomacentridae > Amphiprion > Amphiprion ocellaris. The sequence continues at coordinate 36,371,940 of NC_072768.1, forward strand.
TGTTATCTGGATCAAGTTTGAGTATTTCTTTCGATTTTTTAATTTAAATCAAGATTTTTCAGACATTTTATTGAGACGTTTCAGACATTGCATTATTTTTCTGATATTTTTCTGATGTTTTATTTAGATTTTTCAGAGCTTCTAATTGAAAATTTCTCGACTTCAACATTTTTTCAGACAATTTACAATTTTTATTTTTAGTAAATAAATATTTTTCATATTTTTCCAGGTATTTCATTATGATTTTTCATTAAAAATATATATTTTAAATATCTGTCAGACACTTAATGAATATTTCCGAAACATTTTTTAGCCTTTAGTTTTTTTGTACATTTTAGGAATATTTATTTTGTTGATATTTTTCAGACATTTTATTTATATTTTTTCAGAGCTTCTAGTTGAAATTTTCTCAACTTCAAAGTTTTTCTGACACTTAATTCATCTTATTTTCTTGCTCACAATTTTTTCAAACATTTTATGAAATATTTAGGTGACATTTTTATTAACATTTTTCATCCCTTTCATGAAAAATTTTCCACACATTTTCTGAATGTTTTTCACCCATTGTACATTTTTTTTCCAGAGATTAAATAAGTATTTTTCTGATATTTGTATCAACATTTTTCCAGACATTTCCTTCATATTTTCCAAGCAGTTAAATAGTATTTTTCATTAAAAAACAAAAACGATTTTTCAGACATTTAAATTATATTTTTCCCACATTAATGCTTGTCAGGCATTATGAATATTTTTATCCAAATTTTCCAGACTCTTCAGTAATATTTGTCAGACATTTTATGAATGTTTTCTAGATATTTTTTAATTTTTTATTTTTTTTTACATTTTACGAAGAATTTTCAGACATTTGAGTAACATTTTCAGACACTTTATTCGTATTTGAAGACATTTTATGAATATTTCTGTAAAAATTCCACGAGTATTTGCCAAACATGTCAGGCACATGTCAGTCATATTTTAGAGGCATTTTCTCGAGATTTTACAGACATTTTCCTGAAAACTTATTACTATTATCTGGAGGTCGTGATACTTACATGCAGGTCCCAGATGCGGACTTCGCCATCAAGGCACCCGGAGGCCACCAGGCCGGGAATCGTGGGGTGAAAGGTCACACACCAGGGGGTTCTACGGTGGCCCACGAGGGAATGTAGGCACTTTCCAGTCTTCACCTCCGTTATGTAAATGTTGTGGTTGACGTGTGTGGAAGCCATGAGGGTCCTACAAGAAGCCGAAAGAGTTCCACCGTTAAAACAATTTCATAAATCACTCTCTATCCCTTTTATTATTTAGTTTTTGATACAGAACAGACAAAGCAGCACAATTAATAAAAGTAAAAAGGAACATTAATAGACATCCAGGTAGTTCTAATGAATCCGGCTTTCCAGTAAGTCACAGGTGATGGTGGAAAATTTTATAATAGCTTTTGCTTTTAAATTGTGGCTATTAAAAAAAAAAAAAACAAACTTGTGCTGCTTTTTTATAGAGAGCTTTGGGGATAATTCCAAGACACAAAACTCAGATCTCAGGTCCAGATTCTCTGAAACTAAATGCCTCGCTTGATTCCAAAAAGGATGAACAGATGGACAGAAACTTTAAACATCATCATCAGTTCCCTCCAGCAGGATGCTGACTGAGAATCACATAATTTGGATCCTGCCCAGGGCTGATAAAGAAACAAATCAGGTTCTCTCTCCAAAACGAGGAAGCGGTGGCAGTAAACAGACCTGATGCTATAAATAACTTGTTATAAATAACAACAGATGTGGTTTTCTTCCAGCTCTGTGCAAACACACAGCCTCTCTGCACATCTCACTGACAAAACTACCAAAATGAGCTTTTAGCTTCTCTGTCTGGATCACAGACTGCATTTAAAGATGCCCAACATCACCAGTTTGTACAGAAATGAAGCCATAAAATAAGAGAAATGTGTGCTGCCATGTTGTTCTGTCAGTCATTTGCCCATTAGCTGTCTAGCTAATAAGGCTGCACAGTGGAAAAGAAAACAACATGAAGAAAAATGTCTTGGACACAGTCAGAAAGATGGAAATCTGAAAAAAAATCTAATTGATTTAAATACTTATTCAACAAAAAATGGGAAAATGTCTGGAATCTACACTGGAAAACAAATAGTGAGCTCACAGACTTAAAAAAAGAAAGAAATTACATATTTACAGCTTTAATTAGTTTCAAGACTCGTTGCTCTGTTCAGTGAAAACACTGCCTGCAGTTCAACTGAGAAATCCCCCTTATTTTTACAGCATCTGGTTTGTGAAAACGGTTTGTTTTTAGCTAATTTGTAATAAATACACATTTAATATTTTCACGATTTTGATGCTCAAATTTTCTTCATTTTTGTGACGTTTAATTTATGAACTTTTAAACAGAAATAAATTGATTTTGAGGAAATATCACAAACTTAAGCTCAGAATTTGTAAAATTTCCCAACAAAACAGACGAGTAGTTTAAAAAAAGTTGAAAATCTGATGAGTATCATGATTATTAATTTTATTCAGGAGTTTAATTAGTTTCTATACTCGTCTCTCGGTTCAGTGAAAACACTGCCTGCAGTTCAACCGAGAAATCCCAGAATTTTTCTCACCTGGTTGTTGATCACAGCTGAGTCACTCATAATTTCACATTTGCGCTTAAAAATGCAGAATTTTTTTATTTTTACAGCATCTGGTTTGTGAAAATGGTTTGTTTGTGGCAAATTTTTAATCAATACGCATTTAATATTTTCACGATTTTAAGCTCAGATTTGCTTCATTTTTGTGATGTTTAATTAATTTAATTAATTTAACTTTTAAATGGAAATGAAATAAATTGATTTTGAGGAAATATCACAAATTTAGGCTCAGAATTTGTAAGATTTCCCAACAAAACAGACGAGTAGTTCAAAAAAAAGTTGAAAATCTGGTGAGTATCATTATTATTAATTTTCTTGCAGTCTGGGACTCCATTCTGGCTGGTGTTTTTTGTGCTTTTTGGTTACTATTTTGGCTTCTGAGAAATAAATAAACAAGATTGACTGCAGTAATGACGTTTAAAACAAGCCACAGAGACAAAATCCCCTAGTTTCAGATAAATTTGACATTAGAATGCCTTATTTCACTCTTTTCAGACTAATTTTTTGACACAGCTGAGTGGAGACTAGAAGCTTCTCTGTGCACTGCCAATGTTTACTGATTGCAGTGATAATATTAATGGAATAACAACATAAATTCATTTCTCCTGTGTATATATTATTAAAGTTGTGTTGTTAGTATCCTTGCGTTCATCTGTTTTTCTTATTTATGTTGTATATATAGTGTATATAGCTCATGTTTTTAATTTAAAGTTGTGTTTTATTTTTTTCTGTCACTTTGCTGCTGTGACGTTGCAAATTTTCCCTTGTGGGACTAATAAAGGATATTCTATTCTATACAGCAGTAATAATAATAACAGCATTTAGATAACACAGTTTAAAAGCAGACTTTACAAAGTAATTTGACAGGCAAAAAAGACGGATACTTGGCAAGAAAATACTACAACAGAAAGGACAAACAGAACATAAAAATGATCAGAGAAGCATTAAGTGAAAAACTGAAGTTAAACAGGATAAAAGACACAAAATGCAGAATTTAGGTATAAAAAATTAAAGGAACAAACGCAAATTGATACAAATAAAATAATAAAAACATCAAAAATGCCACAGCACTGAGTAAAAGATACACCACATTAAAGCAACTGTATAAAAATGGGTTTTAAGAAGTAATTTTAAAGAGGACAATGATTCTAGGAGCCTTATTTCCTCATGTAGGTCATTCTGGTGTCTATCTTTAAGCAGATTTTAAACAAAACAGGAGTTTTGGTAGAATTGAAATCATATTTAGCCTCTACCACATGCTCTGAAATAAAGTGAAGACTATTTTAAGTCAATATTTCATGGAAAGACGTGAACATTAGCAGGAATGTAGCACAAAGCTGTTTATTTTAATAAAAAAGTACAATAAAAATGTTTCGTAACTGATCAATTATATTCTCAATATAATGAAAATAATGGTGCGACCCTGATGCAAGCTAAAAATCTATTAACTTCCACCACAGAGTGCTTGTGTTCTGAGCTTAGTGCACAGACTCCGGTTGGCAGCGTCCTTCACTCCCGTAGAGCTGCCATGGATCCATCTTTATATACCATCTGCTGCCTTAAGCTCAGATATTCTCTACTTTCCAGGCCTCGTTCACACATTCACTGCTATAATTTTTAAAACAGCGCTCTTCCTCCTTTGTTCTTCAAATAGGCTTTTTACATTAAAATGCAAAAACCTGAAGCGCAAACCAACAGGCGGTGGTTTAACCGTCATCTAAAGCCATGTTGTCCAATCAGTAGCCTGGAGACAAGCCAATATCGGGGGAGCAACGAGAAAGGAAGGAATCATATGTGGACTGATTCGGATGCTTCTGTTCTTCAATATAGTGGAAGAATAACTGGACATTTATGTCAAGATATCCTAGTAATAGGTTAGTGTCGGTGCTATTTCCAAATCTCCTAATATAAATGAAACACTGCACATTTTGATGTCATGGCTCTCCTGCCAAAACCCTGTAAACACTACAGTGTTTTTGTAAATCTTCTCAGTCATGCAGGTCGCAGTAATCGCATGAGTTTCAATAAAAAGCAACCAGACTTTTCCTTTTGGTTCCTCTTTTTGGACGAGACAAGCCTCTTGAATGAAGGTGAAATGTCTTCAAGAGCCAAAAAAAGAGAAGTCCAGCAGCTTTTACCTCGAGTTCTTAAGCTCAGTTTTCAGTGAACTAAAACTATCGCATGTGGATAAAACAGGGCGAGTTAAATAACATCTATGTCTAGGGCTGAACAATTTGGTGAAAATATGTAATTACAATTCTTCTGACAGATAATTTAATTTCATTTTTGATCTAGTTTAGTATTCACTCCATAGCAGATTTAAAATATTTAATAGAGCATGACCACAAGATACCATCAAAAACACAACTGTCGCACAAAGAAAACATCATGACAACAGTTTAAATCAACTAATTTATATTCATTCAATAGTTCAGACACAACATGTACATGTGGACAGGGTGTGAGTGTGGCTGGATTTCTCACCTGTCGGGGCTGAACGCCAGCAGGAACGTTGAGCGAGGGCTATCCGGCAGCTCCACTTTCTGTCAGACACACAAACAGACATATTTACACTCAGTTCACTGGATTCTAAGCTGCATTCAAAGAAAGACCCCGTTGACACGACAACAGTTATAGGATGAAATGCAAAGGTTTCGCTGCAGCCTCCCATTTACACAGAAACGGCATTTTAGACAACCTACAACTGAAACTTTTGAATACGGCCTCCAGAGTGATATTTTTCTCTAACGCAACAGCTGCCATCGCCGTGTGAACGAGTAGCCGGAGTTTTTAGTGTGAGAACGCCGACGTCACACTCCGCTTAGTGCATTACACTTTTATTCCAGTTGCCATGCGCGAACCGGACATCAACAGGAACAATGGTGGTGTTACGGCCCTGGCCCTCTGCGCTCCTCCTCCTCTGTTGTGATTTGTATTGCGAACTGCTGCGAGCCTGTCGTACATCTTCGTCTTCCCCCGCCTCTGTGGTTTTGCCCCACCCGTGGCCAAGGAGCTGAAGACGGATTGATCCAGGAAAAAACCACCTCCACCAATCCAGGTGCCAGGTAGACTTCAAAAGGCTCGGTCATGCAACATTCGCCGGCAGTTCATAGGAGAAATGGAGCTGTCCAGTTAGGGATTCATGAACATTGCTGTTTTTGTGCTTCTTGTGTGTGGGGGGGGACTCAGAGTTAGTGAGCAGATCTTTGGTGCGTTACAAATATTAACAATTCTTTGTTAGTTCAGTTAGGGGTGCTACTGCACTGTATTTTGGTTAAGAGCTTCCCTTGTATTAATTATCTTTTATTTTCTTTCAATAGGTTAGTATCAACTTCTGAGTGAAGTTTGCTTTAGGGTATGTTTCATTCTTCTTTTTCCAGCCACACCCATCTGCATTTAACTCCCTCACTTTCTGTATTTTATTGTGAATATACCCCTTTCAAAATAAATTCCAGCCTGTCACTCTGCAACACAGCGTTGATTTTACTTTCTTTTGTTGCCATCGGGTTACCCTAGACAGTTGGGTTTTAACAGGCGGACAATAAATTCAGTTGGTAGTCCAATAAATTTGGATTACTATGTTGGGCTAGTACTCCTGAGTCTACTGAATTTATTGAATCTCCTTCAGCAAAGTGTGCATTTGTTGCGCCATTACTGCAATCAGCGAAGACGCATTCCATATATACGCCAGATAATCAGCCCACCTCTACGTCGGCTGTACTTCTTCTGGTCTGTGGAGGGTAGTGCTCATGTGGGTTGTTCCTCTACAAAGTCACATCGCCAACTACTGGCCTGGCATGCACACTACAACGTTTTCATTCCTTCCAACGTTAAAGCAAAAACGCAGATTTTTTTTCACTCAATTGTCGTGTAAACCCAACAAGGCAAAGGAAATATGTTCATGTTTTCGGGTGAAGTGCTGTGTAAACGGGGCCTAAAACACAACAAAAATGTCTGCAGCTAACCATCTATTAAAGAAAAATCCTATCATTGATTACATGAAAATAAAAGGAGCAAATGTCAGAGAGACAGAACTGGGTTGCAGCTGATCGTTTGTCTCATTTCTGTCCGGCAGCTTCTTCCTGAGACGACGTTTATTCTGAAAAGCCCTCAGTGGGGAGCGTTTGAATAGAGTCTGACCCAGACTTCAGGGATACAAACACAATCAGAGCAGTGTTGGAGCAGCGAGGACGGACTCGGAGCAAAGTAATGGACTGTTGGTCAAGAGTGTGGCTGGGTTTGACACCATAATCACACGTGTGAAAGCTGTACACGCTGTAAACAACCTTAAATATCTTTATTATTTTTATCTTTATGGTTTTATGGTGTGCTTCATCCTTATCTATCTGCCATAATGTGTCATTTTCTCCAGTGGCAGAACAATAAAGTTTATCTGGAGTTAATAAACAAGGCTGAACAGACATTTGCCAAGTCGTAATCTGCATTTTTCCACTAATACCTCACTTTTCAAATGGTTATTCAAGAAAGTAATCAACCAGTTAATCAATAACAATAGTAAATGTTCGCCCTCACATAAATAATTACTAATAATTCCATTAATGAGGGTTTCTAATAAAGAGAAGAATTTTTGTCGGCACCAAAGAAGTACCAGTTTTGCTGATTGGAGTTTTATTTACTGAAGCATAAAAGACATCTTTGTGTATTGAAGTGTCAGAGATTTCTGTGACATTAGAAAACACAGACTCACATCAGTTTTCTGTTGTTTTTAGGTGCACCATTCAGGAGTCGTGCTCTTCATTTTGTTTGCACTCTATAGTTCCACAATTAAGGCTTTTTTTTCTTTTCTTTCTGCCCCAAAGGCCCAAATCTGAGCCAAGACCCTGTCAACTAATCAATAAACAACACTTGGACCTGGACAAGAAGCAGTAAATTGGTGATTAGCTAAACCAATAAAAATTTAATTAATTTAAAGCCCATTAGTGGATTTTATATCAGGTCAGAGGTCTGGAGAACAGCCCTGGGGATCTTCCAGGAGGTATGAAATCACACAAAGCCAATAACAACAGATTAGAAAAGTAATTTCAGATTCAATATAAATCTTTTTTGCTTCACCTGGCCACTTCTCGTTACGCATCACTTAAGCCAGCTGTATGTTTTATTTATAAAGGCCTTTACTTTGCAAAATGCTTTAACAGAATTCATCCTAAAAACAGCATTGCAGGTTACAGGACATCATTTTGCAGTCTGACTGCTGCTGCAGACACTTGATACTGTTTGCAGAACAGACACCTTAGCATCCTGAACACGACTGTAAACTCTACGGTAAATGATTTATTAAGTGCATCTTCATTTTTAGCTCATTGTAACTTTCTTGAAGAGTAACTTTCAGGTCGAATTTTTACATATACAGCTGTCCCTCGCCATACAACTAATTTTGTATCACAGATTTTTCCCTATACAGCGGGATTTTGCAATAAAGTGCCTGATGAAGTGGCGCTTTCAGAAGAGCTATAATGCTCTTTAATGCTCTTTTTGGCAGTACATTCATCTCATCGACATCATTCAAGTTGTAGTATATTCACTGGTGAGTACCCATGCAGATTTTTATATTTTGTTAAATTACGTAGGTTTAAGAGTGTATAAAGTGCTTAAGAGCATAGGAAGTGTTTCTAAGAGTGTGAGGAGGGTTTATAAAGCCTTAAAATATATAATAGATGAATAATAAAACAAATATAAGGTCACCACCTATCGCGGGGGGTTCTGGAACCTAACCCCAGCGATAGACGAGGGACCACTGTATTCTTCATATTTTTGAATTTGAACAGTTAAGGCTGATAAAGGATCATAATTCTAAACTTGTGGTTGTCATGCAAGTACAAATTTACATGTTGAAACTCTTCAGTGTCAAAATACTGTTTTGATTCACATTTCTTACTCTCAAATTGGACCCATCTTTGGTTGATCAAACTTTTCTAACAGCTGGAATAAATGAAGCTGGGATAAAACACCTAAAATGACCCGAAATGTTACTGTAGTGCTCATATAGACATATTTTTTTTAAATCTAGTTTCTACACGTATTCACCGGGGTAACCAACCTGCAAGGTGCTCTTTAAATTATTTTTCTTTCAACCTTCACACATTGCAACCTGCCACACCTTCCTCGAAAAAATGTTTGCTTACCTCGACTGAACTGAATTGACTAAATGCAGGTTAAAGAAAACCATCAGAGACTTTTCGAGCTGTGTAGAATTCCCATACCTGACTCTGCCATTTCATCCAGCGGACTTTCTCCTCCACCAGCAGCTGCAGGAGCCTCTGAGATCCGAACGTCTGGGAGCCCCTCTCCCGGCTGGACAAGATCCGGACCGAGTTCCTCTGACGGGACGCCATGTTGCTACCGGTGGCCTTGGCTGATTGGCTGCTCACTCCCACTGCTGCCAGTCCGTCGCCATGCAGAGTCTAGGCTGAAAGACAGCAGAGCAGTTGTTCAGTGTGACTGCACACCGGAGGAAGTTGGCCTCAGCGTCAGGGCAATCCGCTCCATGAGGCCACAACACAAACTTAGCCCAAAATAGACGCAGTCGAAAGAAATGTCGTTAATCACACATGCTGCAATATGTGGTTAATCTGAAGAGGGAGAGGTGAAGAAGAGCAGCTTCATGTCTGCTCCGAGTTTAAATTAAAGCCAAGAAATTAATTATAAAAACATTTGAAATGGTCATCAATCATTCTTCTGAGAGACCTCAGCTTCAGAAATGGAACAATGCTGCTTCAGAACCCTGAAGTGGCACTTTGTGTGATTCAGATGTGGCAGATTCATCTTACAGTCATATTCAGACATGCAGAGACTGAACAGAAAGAGAGACATATTTGCATCGAGCAAATGATGCAGCAAGAAACAAGCTTTAAGATATAAAAATATAAAGAAAAAACTGTTTCACTTTCTGATCAGTGCAAAATAAGTTCTGAAACCTCCATTTGAGAAAACTGAAACTCACTCGTAGTCAATTCCTAATTTTTTGTCCTCAATACAAGTCATTAAATATTTAGTGTCTGCCAATGTTCAGTCCCCATCCAATCCAATTTTCCTAGATAACACACAAAGTAATTTGAAGATATTAAAATCAATTCAATGCATTTCCTAGAAATATGACGACCTCTTTAATGCATTAAAAACAAGAAAAGCACTCAGAGAGCGCAGTACTCCACCAAGGCTGCTCAGTCGCATCATTTCTGACGGCTGCAATCTTGAAAAAAGTTGTGGCAGAAATCACAGCACTATATAATGTGGCCATTTAATATAGATGTACTGACAAACAAAATGACCTTGCACTGAGCACAGGCGTGTGTTCTGCATGTGTGCGTCATGTATGGATACCAAATCATGTGACCTAAATATGTAGCGGGCGGCAGGAATTGATGGGACTCAGAAACACCCCCACAATTTAATCAGTTGTTCGTTGTATCATTTCTGCTGGATAAGTCCCAATAAGTCTGCAGTGGTGGATTTGTAGTAGGATCACAATCATGTGATCGTCAGCAGGCAGCTGACGTAGTGTTCACTTGTTGTCATGGTTACAGTGATGTCGTGCCACTATCTGGCAATGATACAGAAATGTTTAACAAATCCGTGGATCCAGACTATAAGCTGCATCACTGCCAAAATCTAATCACTTGGTCCTTGTGTCATTTCTGACCTTCCCTGAAAGTTTCATCCAAATGCGTTGGTCTGTTTTTGAGTAATGCTGCAAACAGACAGACAGACAGACCAACCAACGATTGATGATCATCACATCACTCCGCCGCATTCCTTGGTGGAGCAAAAACATTCTGTACCCAAGCTCTGCCTCAATGTTAACCTTGTTGTAAAGCTCCAGTAGGACTATCTAAAATGTAATGTGGAGAGAAGACAAGCTCCTAAAGATGCTAAAAACCTGTATTCTCTAAATGTATGTCAAAACATGTTTTCTAAATCAACTGTAGTAGTGTTTAACACACCAAGACGCGGTCACTTGGACTAACAGCAGTTTTATGTTTGCAATCAGAAATGGTAGTGGGAGTTTAGCTGGCAACGGGCACCATGACAGAGACTTCTGTGACACTTAATGACCTCCGGGGAGAGTTAATGTATTTGTATGTCTTTCTACAGCTCGCACTCTTGTTTCTTGACATGTGTGACTGTAATTAAACAAAGGACAGAGCTTAGATTGGTGCCGATATTGGCCAATTACAAAAAGACGAGAAGTCTTAATCTACACTACCGTTCAGGAGTTTGAGGTCACTTAGAAATGCCCTCATCTTTGAAAGAAAAGCAGTTTTTTCCTCAATGAAGACATCATTAAATGAATCCGAAATCCAGTCTAGACATAGTTAATGTGGTAAATGACTATTCTAGCTGGAAACAGCTGATTTTTAATGGAATATCGCCATAGGGGTACAGAGGAACATTTCCAGCAACCATCACTCCTGTGTTCTAATGCTACATTGTGTTAGCTAATGGTGTTGAAAGGCTAACGGATTATTAGAAAATCCTTGTGCAGTTATGTTAGCACATGACTAAAAGTGTGAGTTTTCATGGAAAACATGAAATTGCCTGGGTGACCCCAAACTTTTGAACGATAGTGTAAATCCTTCGTAAAAACCCTCACCGAGTTATTTGGACATTATCAAATTCTATAACTTGGATTTTTGCTCGGTTAAAAAAACTACATGAACTTTTTCATTAGAGCCAGCAAATATCCAAATGACTGGGGAGAGAAACTGGTTGTTGAAGAATCTATACCATCTGATATGCTCCTTTATAAGAACTTTATTTTATTCTGCAAAACATAATGCACAAACAAGATGCTTGCTGTAATTTCGAAACCCAATTATTTCATAATCCCATATTTGGTTTTCTGATACCAAGCTTTACATTTTCCGTAAGGCTACACCACAACTGGTTTGTAGTTTGGGTGTTGACAAATTTGGTACTAAATTTCCGACGCTGGCCACCGTTTAGTCTGATAACCACTACATACTTGCATCTACCAACCAAAAACCAGCGTTTATCCTGGCTCAGCTCAGAATTGCTATTTTTTAGGCACAACAGCAGCACGATCAGTCCTTTTAGAGTGAAGACAGTGAGTCTGTACTACTATATTTAACAGAAATCTCTACATTTTGCTCTTATTTCTCAGCATTTCCTCAACAAAAATGTCTAGAATGTTTGAATAAATGACAACCCTTTTAATAAAGCTGGCTTAAACAACCGAATTGCTGTTTATATCCTCAATTCTTATCATTTCAGTGCTGGCTGGAACATCTTTTGTGGGCGCCAAAAGTACCCCTACGCATGAACAACCCTGAAAACAACACAGATTAAAGGGGCTCAGAATGTTTGGACGATGCACAGTTGTTAGTGGAGTTAATGACAGAAACAACCAAAACAGGAACGAGCCAATCACGTGACGGCGTTAACCAGCTGCAGGTGCTGAAAACATCCTGCGAGCCGATCTGCACCCATAGCAGTAATTAGGCTCGGCGCTGGTTCCAAACCTGTACTAGCAGCTGATTTTAGCGGCACCCTGGCAGGTTTGGGCTGTTTGCAGCTCCTCCTCCTGACAGATCTGGATAACGTTGCTGCCAGAAATCCCTGAACATCAGGTCTGGATCCCCACAGACGGCAAAACTCTGCTGATTTTATAATCGATGAATCATTTAGTTCTCTGCTCACTTCATGTTGGGCTGAAAGATGTAGTTTTTTTCATGATTCTGCACCTACCTAAAGGTTAATTCATGTATTTTGTGTTTGATTAATTGAGACTACAGCTGCAACTGTGGATTACTTTAGTTGCCGATTATTTTCTGGACTAATCAATTGGTTGTTCACTCTAAAAAATGTCAGAAAATAGAGAAAAACGTCAGTGTATTCCAAAACCCAAAGATATTCAGTTTGTTATCATAAGGGAGGCAAGAAACCAGCAAATATTCATATTTAAGAATCTGCAATCGGATAATTTAGACTTCTTGAAAAGAAATTACTCAATCGAATATAAATATAGGTGGAAATTAATTTAATGGTCAACAAATAATCAATCAGTAATTGTAACTGTAGGGTTTATGAGGTCATTTAGCTACAGTTTGTACTTGTTTTGCATCTGTTAGAGCTTGTTTTTCTTACCTGTCATCTTATTTTGCATTAATTTCTGGTTATTTTACGTGTTTTTGTAGGTTTTTTGCATCTTGTTTAACATCTCTGTGGTCACTTCTTCACTTGTGGCTGTTTTGTGTCCCGTTGTCGAAGTTTTGTGTCACTTTCTGGCCATTTTGCATTTTGTTTCCATGTTGTCATAGTTGTTTTGCATCTGAATCTAGGTCATCATATTGTGCGTCAATGACAAATAATTGTAGCTCTAGTGTTTTAGTTATCATTTAGCTTCAGTTGTTGTGTGTCTCTTGGTGCTTGTTTTTCTTTCCTGTCGTACTGTGTCTCATTTTGCATCATTTTCTGGTAATTTTACGTGTTTTTGTAGTGTTTTTCCATCTTATTTAACATCTCTGTGGTCACTTCATCACTTGTGGCTGTTCTGAGTCACTTTCTGGCCGTTTCGCATTTCGTTTCCATGTCGTTGTTTTGCATCTGTCTGAATCTCCGTCATCATTTTGTGCGTCTTTGTGGTTTTTAGCTTTCCTTTGCAACTGTTTTGTGTCACTGTGGATGTTTTTCTTTCCTGTCCTGTTAAGTCTATGTTATTGTCTTTGCTGTTGTTTCAACTGAAGAAAAATTTAATAAAAAGCCTAATTTAACTTGAAAAATGCAAATCGTACATTTAAAAAAGCCCAAGAAGACATCATCTAATGTCTTGGTTTGTCCACAACTCAAAAATATTCAGTTTATTGTCATAGAAGAGGGAAACCAGAAAATATTTACACTTGAGAAGCTGCATTCAGACAATAATGTTTCATCAAAAATAATAAAAAACTAACCGATTGTCAAAATAGCTGATGATTCATTTATTATTTGAGAATTAATCCATTAGCCATGGTAAATCTATTCATCAGTTGTGCTTTTTCACAAAATTGTCCATTTAATGTCACAGAGAGGAAACAAAGCAGAAATTACTCAAATGTAAGATGCCAGAATCAGTGAATTCAGACTTTTTCTTCTGAAAAATAAAATCACAAACAGATGATAATGAATTTAGTAGTTGTTAAATTTCAGCTCAGTGTAAAAATAATCATTAGTTGCAGCAATCTAATTTAGATATTATGTTCATTTTTGCTAAAATGGGTGAAAAGCTAATGTTTGTTTTTGGAAAATCTCAAATAGAGCTGTAGTAATTTTACTTTATCTGCCCTGTATTAATCTGGTGATTGATTTCTTGATGTTTAAACCTGAAAAAAATGAAAAATGCTCATCATATCACCCTAGAACGCCATCAAAATCCAGTAATATTCAGATTACTCTCACAATTCTCGCGAGAACATGAATTATCAAAGTAGAAGTTGGTTAATTTTCAGTCCCTGCAGCTTCAACATCCACTGCAGAAACCATCCTGAAAACCCTGAATGTGAGGCAGTGGTTAAAAACTCCCAACCCTGAGCTGAATCTTGAGTTTGACTCTGAGTTTCTATTTAAAACCACATGCAGGGAGCTTCGGCTGAGATCAGCCGGAGGCAGAAAGGCCCACAGAGAGCACGTTAAATTACACTGCACCTCCATGACACAGCACAACTCGCTCCGCTTTCAGAGTTTGCCAAGTCATTTAATTTCAACATCGCCGCGACAGCAGCGGTCTAAAGGTTAGAGAAGAAGCCTGAAAAACACAGGTTTGGATGTGCAGACTGGCGGGGAACAAATGGAGGCTGAGCGCCGGCTAACGAGGTGCAGCGTCTCGGCAGCTTTCATCAGGCTGCCCTTGATCCCACCTGCTCACAGCTCTGCTCACTTCCCGCTGTGAATGTTTGGAATATTTGGGAGCCGAGCGAATGTGGAGTTCAATCAACTGTCACTGGGATAAATGCACCGCAAGGCAGAAACGCTGGTGGCTTAACGATAATTCAACAGCAGTCTGCAGCTGCTGGAGACTCCCACGCATATTAATCTGATGATTATTGGCTTAAATTAACTGAATATTTGCTCAGAAAAAAACTGATTTTTCAGTATAACATTGCAGAGCCTAAAGTGGAGTATTTAGACTAAAAAATATGCTGTAATTTTTAATCATATACACCAAACATAATAATTTTAATGTTTGCAAAACTGAAAATAGCTGAAATTTTCTTGAAATACCAAATTATTGACCTGTGTAGCTGTGATTAGTCAATTAATCAATTAGCATCTGAAGAGATATTAACTGCCAACTATTTTGATAGTGCAATCATCTTTTTATCACTATTTTTAAGCATAAAAGTCAAGTATTTCCCAGTTGCAGCTTCTAATATTCTTTCAAACACTCGATAGCAAACTAATTATGAGCCTTGATTAACTGAAAATCTAAAAAAAAAGATAAAATTTGTCAGAATAACCTTCAGACGTCTGAACAACACTTAAGAACCAAAATAAATTCACTTTAATGTCACATAAAGCAGAAAACAACTGAAAATCTGTGGTACAGCTTCATGGAAATTGAATAATTGTTGCAGCTCGACTTGCTCTACACTGTCTGAATTACAAAAGTTAATTAGAACAGAAAATATTTGTCTCTTAATTAGTAAAAAAAAAAACAACCAAAAAAGAAAACATGAACTGCAACTTTTTAGATAAAGCTTTTAAGTCAGAAAAGTCAAAAATGTTAATTCTGCTAACTGTAGAACTTAAAATCTGACCTGCAGAGTAGCAATAGTTTGGCTGAACATTACTTGCCAACTCTTTTACTTAGCAAATATTCATTTTAATAACTCTTTCTGCACATAAACGTCAAATGGCTCGAACTAAAGCTGCAACACAAAAAAAATAACTCTAAAATCTCAGATTTTAGCTTCTTTAACATAAATAAACTGAAAATCTTTGGGCTGTGGACAAAACAGGACATTTAAGGATGTCATTTTGGGCTTTTAGAAGCACTGATCAACAGAAAACAATTGAGAGATTAATGGACAATAAAAACTGTAATTAGCTGCAGCCCAAGTTTCAGCTTCTAAAATCTCATCATCTTTGGGTTGCACAACAATGAAATAGTGGAAGAAAACCAAAAGAAAGCCAAACGCAGCAATTTTACTGTCAATAAAAGTGACAAAAGGGTTAAAATATGTTCAATTATAAAATTGTAGAACTGTAGATTTGCAAAAATGTGTCAATTATTCAATTAGAAAACCAAAAATTGATCATTTCATTCAGCATTTTGAATCATAAATATCAAATATTTCCTCATTCCAGCTTCTCAAATGTCAGACTTTGTGGTTTTCTTTGCCACATCTGATAATAAGCTGATTGTTGGCTTTGATTAGCCAATTAATAACTGCTGTAACCTCACAGATATAGATATATAGTAGTTAAAGTTATCCGTCATCATTCTCCAGAGCCAAAGTGACAGCTTTAGTTCACAGAAAACATCTCAACATCTGCTCTTTAACTTCATATTGATTGACCCAATAACTGCTGCAGCTCTACTTTACATTCTATCTGAAGACGACGTTGTTCGTCCACAAAAATCTATGAGATGTGAAACGGCATTCCTAGCCGGTAGTGTTTTAGATTAGATAAATGATTTCTCCAGTTCCAACTGCTCAACTGTGAGGATTCGCTGCTGTTCCCTGTATTTCATGAGTAAACTAAGCGTCACAAGGCGTTACGACTGCTGGCTGCACAAAGCAAACCATTTTAAGTAATGATCTTCGGCTTTAGGAAATGAAACAGGCACCTTTTCTGACTATTTTCTGACATTTTACAGAACTACTGATTGGCGCTGGAGTGATTAGTCTACGGAAAGAAAACAACAGTAACTATTTGATAACCCATTGATTGTTTCAGTCACAAAAGACGCATTTCAGCCTTTTTTAGTAACTAAACATCATTGTAAACTCACAGTTTTGTGCGTTTGGGTGAAATAAGACATCTGAAGTCGTCACATTTAGCGCTGAGATAATCAGTTTGTAATTTGTTGACATTTCTTAGACCATAACAACAAAAAACCTCATCAGCAGATTAAATAGTCATGAAAACAGTTGTTTCCTGTGTTCCTGAAACTCAAACGATCCTTCAAAAATGCAATTTCTGATCCAAAGAGTCTTTCCTGTTGACACAGACTTCATAGACTCTATTTAAAGTTGGACAAGATGACAGCTCTGAAGCGAAGACAAAAGATGTCAGAAATGGGCGTTGTCTGTTGCGTTTCAGGAAAATAAATAGCGACGGACCAAGAGTCTAATTAAACCCATTTCACACTAGGACTAGAATGATATTTGCAGAACTAATAAAAATCAGAGCGATCATTTTAACAGATGACATGAGTCCTGTTTTTACTGTTAACTACAATATTTTTCATTTCTATTCCACGGAAAAACCTTTAAAATGATGATGTGACATTGCAGCAGTGTACGAGCATGTTCTCGTACATCTGGAGAATACAAATTGTAGGCCGGAGTATCTCTGCACCACAGCTGTAAACTCAGTCTCTGGACAAAGCACCACTTTCCTGTGACCACTGACGGCAACACCAGGGTGTAAAATCTGCACCAGAAACAATCACAGTGTTACGACTAACGCCAGAGTAGATAATAGCAGATTACTATTAGTAGATTTGCGTCTCATTTACATGACATTTTAGTTTTTTTGCATCTTGTTTGCATCTCTGTAGAGACTTAATCACTTGTGGCCATCTTGTGTGTCTTTGTAGTTGTTTTATCCTCTCTAGTTACTCTGAATCTCCACTGGCAGTTTGTGCGCTTTGTGGTCATTTAGCTTCAATTTGTGTTTTTATGGCATTTTTTTCTGTCCTATTAGATGTCATTTTGCAGTAATACCTGTTTTTTTGGTATTTTAACTGAACAAAAATTAAAAGGAGTTATTTTTGACTTGAGAAATCTTGAGTAGTGTTTGACATCCTCAGTATTCTTATTTATTGAATCAATTGTAGACTAACACTGCACCTAACAGTTATTTTCTGGATTAGATGATTGGTTATTTCACCAACAGACAGCCTGAAAATGATGAATAATATTGATCTGCGTTTCCCAAGCCCCAAAATGATAAATCATTTTGTCCATAACCTACAGATATTCCGTTCAGCATCACAGAAGACAAAAGAAAACAGAAAATACTCACATTTAAGAAGCTGGAATCAGAGATTTTTTTCTTTTTTAAACATTAAAAAATTACTCAAACTCAAATATCAAAATAGCTGACCATAAATGTAGAATTTGACAACGAATCAATTAATCACTGCAACGATGTTAGGCAAAGACATTTGCACAAAAAGTTCTTTATTCATTTATATTGCATTATATAAAAACTGCAACATACAAAGAATAACTTTGCTATTAATACCGACAGAAAGACCAGAAGGTTCAACATCTGCACCTCAAATAATCACACAGCCACGACTAACATCTCATTCACACTGAAATAAAACAACAGTAGATGATGTGTGTTTCACAGTATTAGTGCCAGTTTATTAGCACACAGTCTTAGCATCAGTGCGGAGATAAAAATTCGTTTCAAATTCGAGTCAAACCAATATACACAGAGGACAGCTAGCCTCCTCTGTTGTATGTATTACCAACAAGCAGAAAGCCTGTTTTGCTTGTATTTAGCGGTAAATTCAGAAAAGTAATTAACAAGACATCCAACAACATGTTAGCTTTACCAGAACCCTCAACAAACCTTAAAAAAGCTGATTCGGATCATGTTAGCTGGGGTTTTAACCTGCTCTGGAGCTGAGCTGCATTAGCTCGTTCCGGATGCAGCTAACAAGCAAACGATCTGCTAAACGGAGCGTTCAGTTATCTGGGATTTAAACAACAATGGCGTCCAGTTAAAAGCCCAGATACGTAGTTAACGTGTGATTCCAAGGATGCTGCAGTAAAACCAAATATTTAAACCGTTGAGAGAGTGTGGCCTACCTTCTTTTATCGAGCGTCTCTCGGGCTGTGCCATCGTCGGTAACAGGCTATCTTCGGCGGCTATGCTAGCTGGTTCGCTAGCTCGGCCAGAAACGGAAAATGTGGCCGCAGACTAATAATAAACCGTGTGTCGGTAACATCGGTGTTATACGGTCATTGTAACGATAACGTCCACGGAAATCAATGGACAACATTCATATTATCCGAGGGGGGGCGGAGAGAAAATGTTTTCTAAGGCAATAGTCCAATGGTTTACTAGCTGCCCGACGCCAAACTGCTACTGCGTAACTAGCTAGCAGCTAGCTAGCCACACACGCAGGCTTATCAACAGAGAGCCGATCACAGCTAATCGAACACGGCGTAACCACAGACAGTACAAGAAGATAGCCGATCAATCTAGCTCAAATGCATTTTTCCCCCAAATGTGGTTTCTATGATTTTTATTTTGTTCTTAATACGCTGGTGTTTTGTCAAAGGTTCTTTATTTAAATTAGGCTTCGTTTAAATTATTCAAGTCAGTATATATATATATATATATATATATATTTTTATATATATATATATATATATACACACACAAACTTTAGCTTTTGAGGTTCCTATAGTGTTATTTATAGTGAGGATTTACCAAAGTAATTTAATTTGACTATTAAGGCTGACATCCTACAGTATTATTAAAGCCGAAAGTGACTCAAACTTTTGTTCACAGTAACGAAAACTGTCCAGGATGACACAATTTGTCCAAAATAAAATCATGTCCAAAATAACAGAAAATTGTCAACATGATTCAGCATCTGTTTAATATATATATAAAAACTACGTAAATTTGCACAGAGTAATAAAAAATGCCCCAAATCACTCAAAAATTATCGAAAGTAACAACAAATGGTCCAGAATGACTCAACATTTGTCTAAAATTATTCAGAATTTGTCTAGAGTAGCATAAAATTGTCCAGAACGTGTCAACATTTTGCCCTGAATTACAAAAGTGTCCAGAATGACTTAGAATTTGTCCAGATCTGTTCAAAAATTATTCAAAATAAGTTGTCTAAAATTTCAAAAAAATTGTCCAAATTGACTCAAAATCTGCGCAAAACGACGTTTTCTAAAATAACTCACAATGTGTCAAAAAATTATTTTAAAAGTGTCAAAAGGGGCTTGAAATGTATTCATAATGACTTCACGCTTGAATAAAAAATGGTCAAAGTGACAAAAAATGTCCATATTTCTCAAAACTTGTGAACACACCAGGACATTCCAGGTAGTTTTGAACTTGATTTGATATAAAGACAAAGAGAAAAAGAGATTTTCATCTACCGTGAGCAAAGCAGCAGTTTTAATTGTTTCAATGTCATTTATTTGTTGAAGTAAATGTCTCTTATGAAAACTAAAACTGAAATTAAACACCATTAAAATGAACACAGGAGCCTTCGGTACTTTCCGGGCTGACACCGGAAATACCCGAACTTATTGTGAGGAGCACATCCGGTTCTGAGTGTTCAGCGGCAGAGCGACCGTTAACAAACCGTAGAAACGACCACAGAATCCAGGTAAAGTTACCCGGTTTCACCTTTACATGTTATTGTTGTTGATTTCAGTCAATTTTAATTGATTTTGCGTGCTTTTGTCGCCGTGTTAGCCTGCTAGCTGCCACTTCGGCTGCTCTCTGTGTTAACTGAGCTAACGAACGATGAGTTTGTTTTCACTGATCTCCTGAAATCGGTTTAAAAACAATGAGCTGATTTTAGTTTATCAAGCGAAGTGTTTTAGTTTCACTTCCACATCTGCTTCCTAACATAATCGTGTTCTTGTTTACTAACCAGCTAATCCCAGATTTGTTGTAAATTAGACTCAGTTGGCTAATTACCCCCCTGGTCGTGGCTTCATTCTCGGTGTTCCAGGCGAGATGCCCGTTGGAGCTGCTTGATATGAGCCGGAGGTGATCGTAGGTTTGGGTACCAGGTGTATATCAGACGAGGCCATGGAGGAGAGACTAGCAGCCAGCCCCTGTTCGTCTGAACCGGACAGTCCCGGAGGTCTGAACCGGGGCTACCTCCTGGACCCCGGAGACGTCCTGTACCGGGATCTGTCCATGATCGTCCCAGAAACACCCAGGTAGGTACCGTGTCTGGCAAAATACACACTGTACATGTGTTGTAGACACTGAGATACACGTGGAGATCTACATATATCCATATAAATAACACAGATGACACAGAGAGAACAGTAATATACAACTGTTTACCTCAGCGCGTTTAATTCTGTTTCACTTTTTCTAGCAAATTACCATTTTAGATTTGGACGTATACATTTAAGTTCACTTTCACATACAAAGCAGGCCTGTTTCAGGTGTTTTCCACAATCAGATTAAAGATCAGCTCTTAGCAACGTCACCGACTGACCACAATTTACGAGAAAAACTTGCAAAGATTTATCTGTTTAGAGTGTCTTTTCCACTTTTACCTGCATTTTTTTTGCTCCTGTCATATTTTTATTCACTGTTCTCATTTTTCACTGTAGTATGAAGTCTTGCACCTCTATGGAAAAAGGACAACCATGACTAGAGGCAGAAAAAACACATGGTACTGTTAAAATGCCATAAATTATAACAAAAGGCAAAAACGAAAGTTGAATTTCTCTATTTATTTTAAAAATATTTTAAATATCCTTGAATCAACATCTACAACATCTTCCTAAATGCCCACAGGTGCTTCTAATACTTGGAAAATTGGTGGCTCTACATGCTATAGATATTTAACTATATATGTTTTTATTTTCTGCTTTATCTAAACACTGCCTGCAGTTCAGCCAAACAGTCCCTATATTTTTCTCACATCGCTGTTGGTCACAACTGAGTCACTAATTGCGTCGCCGAAGAGCAGAATTTTTTGTTTTTTACAGAAACTGCTATGAGCAAACTGTATATATTTAGTGAATTTTTAAATAAAACATGTAGAAAAAGTGATTTTGATGAAAAATCATGACTTTAAGATTAGATTTAGTTCATTCCCAGCATGTCACAAATTAATATCCAGAGTTTCTGGCTGATAAATGGTGGTTTTACATACTATAGATTATTACTTATATTTTTAATTTCTTTTCTTTCTTTTTTTTAAGTTATGTTTTTGGCCTTTTTTCAGCTTTATTGAGGCAGAGTGAGAGAGAGAGACAGGAAACAGGGGAGAAGAGTTGGGGGAAGACATGCAGCGAAGGGCCACTAGTGGGAATCGAACCCGGGTCACTGCATCAGGGACCAGCTCTGTACATGGATCACCTGCTTAATGCGTTGAGCTATATGGATGCCCATGTTTTTCATTTCTACTCTGTGCTCTGTATAGATGCAGCTTTCAGTTCTGCTAAAGACTTTTTGAATTTTTGTAATTTGACTGTTATTTGCAGCTGAGCCACCACTGCCTTCACTGTTTTACCGCAGAGAGAAGAATTTTTTAAACTTTTTACAGGATCTGTTCAGTGAAAATGAAATAATCTGGAGATTTTTTTTCCAACGACGACTCTTAAAATAGAAGGATTTCAATAAAATGTACCATTTTAAACTTAGATTTGGTTCACTTTCACACATGATTAGTTTAGGGACTCTCAGTAAGTAGAAAATTGGAACATTTTTTTTCTGTTTTTTTTTTTGGTTTGTAGCTGATAAATAATGTCACTTTGCTGGTTAGAGAAATCAAATCTTCTGGTGGGTTTTGGGGCTCAGAGCTTCCACTTAAAGAGTGTGTTTGTCTGATATGAAGAAATGCTGTGATCTGCCTGCTTTTTGTTTTGTTAGACACATATGAGAACACTAGACTAATAACGGTGCGATTAGTTGTGGTTTCCTGTTAAAATGCGTGCGTTTGTTTCAGCCCTCAGCTCGGCAAGCGGAGGAGACGTCGTCGTATCACGGAGGATCGTTTCAGCCCGGTGAGTCGCTGCTGCTGCTGCTGCTGCTGCTGCTGCTGCTGCTGCTGCTGCTGCTGCTGCTGCTGCTGCTGCTGCTGCTGCTGCTGCTGCTGCTGCTGCTGCTGCTGCTGCTGCTGCTGCTGCTGCTGCTGCTGCTGCTGCTGCTGCTGCTGCTGCTGCTGCTGCTGCTGCTGCTGCTGCTGCGTCGTGGTCGACTTCTCTCCCAGTAATCGTCAGTTTCTTGACTGTTTTCTGTCCTCAGGCGGCGGCTGGAGGTTCTTCAGGACCAGAACACGCCAGCAGCAGCAGCGAACGAGGTTTTACACATACATCCAAACGGAAGAAGCTGACGGAGCGGAACGTCGACTTTGTTCCGGCTTCATCTCTCAGGACTTTTCCTCTGGCCAGCTGGTTGGAGGCTCCGCTGTCTTCTGCACCCTGTTCCTCCTCTTCATCTTCTTCCTCTTCTTCTGCCTCCTCGTCGTCATCCTCCTCCTACCTCACACCAGTATCAGTCATCCGGCAGCCTTCAGTGTCTCCGGTGGCGGCAGCAGCATCCAGCTCTGACTCTCTTTCCTTCCTGACTGCAGAGGAGAGGCGATGGCTGAACGGTGAACAAGGAGACAATTCGACAGGTGGGAAGGCTAGCATCCATCTAATATACAGTTTTATTTGGACAGGATCTGGCCTTCATCACCTAAAGAGCCGAGTCTCTGCTTTAATATCCATCCAAAAGCTTATAAATTTGTAAATAATTAATGCCAAACTGTATGTAATTTAATGTGAGGTCTGAAGGGACAAACTACATTTCTGTTGGGGATACATGAAGGTTTCTGATTGCTTGTTTCTTCTTGCAGCATCGGAGCACATCGTCATCAGCGACGATGAGGACGGAGCTGTTCGTCTGCTGCAGATGGAGGAAGATGAGGCGTTGGCTCGGAGCCTGCAGGTACAAACCTTCACCTGCAGACACACAAACACCTCAGAGGAGACCCGGATTAACGGTTTCTGTTTGTTCCTTCAGGCTCAGTTCGACCGAGAGGAGTCAGAGTCACACAGCAGACCGCATCATCATCATCATCATCATCATCATCTTCATCCTCAGAACCACCACATGGTGAGACAGACCGTCAAGATATTCTACAGATTCATTTAGCTTTTATCCAAAGCAACGTACATCTGAGAGTAGATTCAACACAAGCAGGGATTTAGTCAGGAGGAAACTACCTGGATAAGAGCCAGAAAACAAGTTCAGGTGTGATAATAGGACTGTGGTGCCTACAGGTAGTACAGGACGTAATAGGAATTATTTATTTAATTTTTAAATTCTCACTTAAAATAAAAAACATTAAGCCAGTTAAAGTTAATTTTAAATTTTTAGTTTTTAATTTATTATGTATATATATATATATATATCTATATCTATATCTATATATATGTATGTATGTATGTATGTATGTATGTATATATGTATGTATGTATATGCATTTCTTTTATATTTACATTTAAAATTAAAAACAAAACCAAAACATTAACCCAGTTAATTGTGTCAAAACACCCCCCAAAACACTTTATTAGAACACCACCACCACCCAGTGTAAGGTGTTTGCTGCCGCTGAATCCTATTGAACAGATCTGGAATTGATAGAATTAAAAAACAGATCACACAAAAGTTTCATCCAAAGCAAGTCTCTGGGAGCAGCTAGAAACTAGTTGTAACTCAACAACAGAAGAGGCTGCAGAAAAGTCCATAAAAACAATGCCAAGCTGTCATCAGGACCAAAGGAAGTCAGATAGAATATTAAGATTTGTGGTTAATATATGTGAATAAGGACTATTTAGTTGTTCCAGTTTGTTAATTTTAAATAACAATACAGTTTTTAGTTTGAAACAAAATATTTAAAATATTTACTTGTTTTTATGACAGCTGGTCTAATAAATTTGTTAAGCATCGTTTATTATAGAAAAATATACACGTTAAATAACAAAATAATAGAAAAATGACTGCACAGCTGAGCAAACAGAGCAGAGATCTGTTGAAATAAAAACATGGATTTGTGAAAAGTTATTGCTTTGATCAGGAACGTTTTCTTGAGTTATTCAGTTGGACAAAGTGTTCTGCTGCCTGTCCAGGATGATCAGGATTGTCCATCAGTTATTTGTCTGTATGTATCCGAGCAGCATCCTGATGTGCTACTGCATGAGGAGCAGCTGTACAGATGTTGCTCCTCTGATAACTGTGCTGCTGTCGTCTCTCTGCAGTGTTATTCCTACATGGAGCCCAGCTGGATGTCTCAGGTTCTGGCAGCTGTTTCTCCTCTGGTCGGCTTCGAAGACGGTACGACTGTCAACACTCAAATAAATAAACCCAAACATGTTTTTATCCACTGTGGTTGTTGCCTGTTTGGTCCGAAATGCTTTATGTTAAAGAGAGATAATGGAGATTTAAAACCTGGTGGTTTTTAAAGCAGATGCTTCACAGAACATCCAGGTCAAAGTGATGCTGCTGCTGTGTTTCTACAGATCTGATTGGCCAACACAGGCGACGTGGGCGGGGCCGGAGGAGGAACGCAGCGCCGGACTTCTCAGACGACGTTCAGGGAAATGACTACGAGGTGAGGAAGAGTGACCTTCATCACTGAGCTGATCAGTAGGACACACAGTCAGCTGGTTTTAAATGATAAACTCCAGACCTGCAGCTGTTTACATGTGATTTTACATTCCTCTATTAATAAGCTGACAACTTCTGCTGTAAACATCACAGAACCAGAGTCGATGGCTTCACTTATTTATTGAAATCCAGCTTTAAAGCTTCTAAAATATAAATTTGAAAACTTTTTCAATTCTACATTTCCTGGTTCCTAAACTTCTTGTCCACAAGAAGTAGGACAAGGACTGTTGGAAATTTAAGAGTCTCACCAGTTTTGGCTCTGATAAATGTTGTAATTTTGGGAAATCTTTTAAAGAAAACACACCTTTAAACTGCTGTTGATCATCTTTCAGGCTCTTCTGGAGTTCGAGGAGCGTCAAGGCGCCGTCGTGTCCAAGAAGCTCAGTCGGAGGGAAATCCAGAGGTTTCCCACCAAAACCTTCCAGTCCTCCAGCAGCGCCGGGAACTCACAGTGAGTCCAGTATCTGGTCTGACTGGGACCAGTTTAAACTGCTGGTAAAACAAACACGGAGGCAGCGTTTAAAATGTGTGTTAATCTGTGACTCGTGCTCATCGGCAGGTGTCAGATCTGTTTCTGCGATTACACCGACGGGGAGAAGCTGAGGATGCTGCCCTGTTTCCATGACTACCACGTCCAGTGTATCGACCGATGGCTGAAGGTAAAAAACTCACAGATGAATAAATGGAAATCCTGATTAAACAAATGCCTGCAGCTTTAAAGCTTCTTGACTTACATGTTACACCTGGTTTGTAGGTCACACTTATTTTACTGAGAAGATTTTACACAGAGCTGCAGAAAATATCACATTTATCTTATGTAGAAGATGAAGTTTCTTCCTGATAACTTGCAGCTGAAGTGAGGCAGGATTTTAACCTTGTCTGTTGGCAGTTTTTCTGCACCTTTGAGTGTATTTTGGTTGAAGTTGGCAGGAAACAAACACGATTTAACATGTTGATGCTCCGATCAAACGATCAACATGTTGTATCTTGTTTAATTTTTATTTCCACAGAGAATGTAGTTTAATACCTGTTTAAAGTGGGAAAATATGATGGAAAACCAGCTCAGTGCAGTTCTTAATGTGACCTGGACCCTGATAAGGTTTTATGGAACATGAATTCATTGAATGATTTATGTTTTCATTTAAAGCTGTTCAGACCTGCAAATACCAGAGGGCTAGCTGTCATTATGCTAAGCTAAAACATTGGTTTCTAACTGGTCTCAGTCTGTCATCATTATTCTAAGCTAACTGTTTCCCGCTGTTTCCAATCTTTATGCTAAGCTAAAAACATTGTTTTGCACTGTTTCCAGTCTTTCTGCTAAGCTAAACAAGTTGTTTCACCCCATTTCCAGTGTTTTGTCAGCACCAAGCTAGGGCTCTCCCTGTTTTCAGTCTTTATGCTAAGCTAATCTAATCGCTTCCCCGTTTTCAGTCTTTATGCTACACTAGGCTAATTGCTTCCCCGTTTTCAGTTTTTATGCTCAGCTAAAAAAAATGTTCTAGTCTTTTGTCAACACTAAACTAGGGATGTTTCTGTTAGCAATCCTTATGCTAAGCTAAACAAAAATGTTTCAGCCATTTTCCAGGCTTCTGTTAGCACCAAGCTAGAGGTGTACTTGTTGGCAGTCTTTATACTGAGCTGTATAGAGATAGTCTTTATGCTAAGCTTAAAAAAATATTTTGTTCCTGTTCCAGTCTTTCAGCAGCACTAAGCTATGGTTCTCCATGTTTGTGGTCTTTAGGCTAAGCTAAGCAAAGCTCTGCCCTTGTTTCCAGTATTAATGGTTAGCTAAAACAAAGTTGTTACACCCCTCTTCCAGGCTTCCATTAGCAACCAAGCATGGGGTGTCCTTGTTGTCAGTCTTTATGCTAAGCTAAGCTAATATTTCCAGTGTTTATAGTCTTCATGCTAAGCTAAAATAGTTGTTTTGTACCTGTTAGTCTTTTGTGATCACTAAGCTAGGAATCTTCCTGTTTCCAGTCTTTATACTAAGCTAAAAAGGTTGTTTTGTACTGTTTCAGTCTTAAGTCAGCACTACGCTACAGCTCTCCCTTTTTGCTGTCTGTATGCTAAGCTAACCATTTCCCCGTTTACAGTCTTTATGTTGAGCTAAAAATGTTGTTTCACCCCTTTTCCAGGCATCCATTAGCACCAAGCTTGGGGTGTCCTTGCTGTCAATCTTTATGCTAAGCTAACCGTTTCCCTCTGTTTTCTGTCTTAATGCTAAGGTAAAAAAGTTGTTTTGCACTGTTTTCAGTCTTTTGTCAACACTTCAGCTACAAAAGTTGTTTTTCACCTTTTCCAGGCTTCCATTAGCACCAAGCTTGGGGTGTCCTTGCTGGCAGTTTTCATGCTAAGCTAATATGTTCCCGTTTTCAGTCTTTATGCTAAGCTAGCCAGTTGCAACTTCATGACAGAGTGGGATGACCTGTCACTAAGAAACCGGAACATTTTGTTGTTTTTCTGACTGTTTATATTTACGTTACCTTCCTCCTCCAGGACAACACCACCTGTCCGATCTGCAGAGCTAACCTGGCGGACAGAGAATCTCTGGAACCCCAAAACCTCTGATCCAGCGTTTTATACCGAACAAACGATCTGTGTCTTCCTCCCGATACAGAGTTACTTGAATTTTACTGTTTTTGATGAATGAAACTCATCACGTTGTCTTTGTTTTTATGTTTTTGTTTTTAATGCTTTTATTTAAATGTTGTCCTCAGTGACGATCTGACTTCAGGAATAAAACGATAAAACTCTGAAGCTGCTGTGGTGTTTTGGGAGGACGGCGGTGGTGGTCTGCTGCTCAGTGTCGCTGAGTTATATTTCCAATAAATAACCAGGCTCTCTTTCCTTCCGTCTCGTGTTTCATCATTTCCACTCAGTCCTCGTAGTAGCGTTTCTTCATGGCTCTGTATTTCCTCAGGTAGTAAAGCGCCTCCAGCTCTCGGGCCACAAACTCCCCTCGAGCGATCATCGCCTTGATCTGCTCCGGGTCCTGAACCGACTTGTTTTTAGTGAACGCAGCTCTCAGACGGTCCCTGAAGTAGTCGGCACCTTTGGGATACTCCCGTCCGAGGTAGAGGAGCTGTGGAGGACAGGAGGACGGTTACCTGCAGCTCTCTGATTGGTCGATTTAGTGAAGTTAATGCTTCTATCAGGACGTTAGCTAATCATTTCTGACTTACTTTTCATCTAATTGATTAGTTGGGTCGGTCCAAGCCACACTAGTTTTACATTTTTTCATTTTATTCCTGATGGAAGCTGAAACAATACGATGCAGGAAACCCTCATTTGGAGCCTCGGAGGGATTTTGAATTATAAAGCCAGTTTAGGGGTACAAAGAGTTTCCTTAGGAATGTTGCGTATTATTCATTAGGACTACAGCCACTGGTTATTTTAGTAATCGAGTTTTCTGTCAATTATTCGAGTAATTGGAATCCGCGCTTGGCATGAGTGTTACAGCATCAAAAGTTGAAGTGAGCACGCTGTGCAACACAAATAACTGTCCTGATGGAACACAGGCAGGCATTTATAGTGTATTATACATATATAGTATAGTACAGGGGTATTGTACATACATATATAGATAGACAGACAGACAGACAGACAGATAGAATACTACAGGGATATTGTACATATAAATATATATATAGTATAGTTCAGGGGTATTTAACTAAAACTAAAGCCATGTGAACCCCACATGTATTTAGTTGGTGATACAAAACCACATAAATATGTTTTTATGTTTGGTCTGTTTAAACTGCTGCTACCGCAGCGGATAGAACACAAATAGGAAAAATAATTCGTTTATTAGTGTTTATTACAGAGAATATTGAATCAATAACTTAGTTTCACTTTGATTTGGCCACAAATGAAAGTGACTTCCTTCATTATGAGACAGTGTCAGAACTACATGCACTTTAATGCAGTATCATGTTTGAATATATGAATTTTGATCATTTTATTGTGCAGCTGTCTGTGATCAATAATCAGCTACATTGATCGGTAAAATACATATATTACGCATGTTTAACAGTTTTCTATCAGCATTTATATCTTGCATCATTTCCAGTTGCAGCTTTTAATCGTCATATAGTTTTATTTTCTTCACTGTCCTCCATTGAAACAACCTGTTAACTGAAGCAGCTGAACGTGATTCGTTCATTTTGTGCTGCATTTTGTTAACTCTGACTGAGGTTTTAGTTTTTGTCGACTCACACAAAGAAAATCTGACTATATCAAACCGTCTTCATAGTTCAGCCTCTGATCTGATAAACGCCGTAAACACTAGAAAAGCTGCACCAGTTAAAATAGAAGTGTCCTGTCAAATTAAAATCCCCTCATAATTCACTGATTATTGGTCCAGGTCTGTAGGATGAAGCCAGTTAGCGACCTGGTGTCTAGTATGGAGTGGATTAAATGGAGCCTCAAATCAGAGAATTTTGCCTCGAGGAATTTTATAAATCAAATTACTTGAATAACTTGAGAAATCGTTTCAGGCCTAATATTCATAATTTTTCTTATGAGAACAGATTTGTAGCTGAAGGCTTTTTTCATGTTTGCACATTTCTAGGACTGAAACATGGAGAGAAAGACGCCGCTTTAAGCACCTCAGTGTAAATTTCAAACATCCATTGCTCAATATATTCCAGTAATATTTGTCTTTGTGATGTAGAACTAACCCATTTAGGTTTCTGTGCACTTGAAACACCACACCTCTGATGTCATGCCGTGTTGTGTGTTGTTATTATTTTGCTTTTTACACCGTGTGGTGCAATTGGAGTACAACGAATTCCAAGTTTGCTTCTTATTTTTTATCTTTTTTTATCTTCAATTTATACCCTTCTGCGTTGCCTTATTGTTTACCCCTTTACTGAATATCCAGCTCCTGAAACAGCTGAATTTCCCCCGATGATTAATAAACTCAGTCTAGTTTAAGGCAGTTTAATGTGGCAGAAACTGGCCTGTAAAAAAAAAAAAAAAAAAAGCTTCAAAATCAAAACTTCGCATTTTTTAATGAATGTAGGACATTCAGCTCACATTACTGCAGTCAAAACACATTTTATTCCACGTTAGAGGATGGCCAACACTGAAAGCTGTGAAAAGAAATGAGTTTTTATTCATCACATTCAGGAAGAGTGAGAATTTGTTCAACAAATTCACAGATTTTTTTTAAGACACTTGTCACTAAATTTACAACACCAAATTTGTTGTATTATACAGAATTTGAAATAAAAGTCCTTTCACATCTCAATTTAAGATTTTTCCTCACAAATTTGTTCTTCATGTTTGTACATCTGAATTAAATTTTTTATGTGAAATATGACAACTAGAAAGTATTTATGTGGAACCAACCTTTAATATACAGCTTACGTAAACCGTGGCGTTAACATTTTGTTTAATTTATTTTACAATAATTTTCATATGTTTGCATTATTAATACCCTGATTGTGAGCTTCATGAGAACCAATATGTTTATTTTTTGCACCATGTGTCTCATATTTAGTTTCTTTATTTTGGAAACTATTGAAAACTGACTTTTTCATTCTATAATTTCTCTACAGGCCAGTTTCTGCCACATTAAACCACCTATGACCTTTGAAACTGCACAGATACTCATACAAGATGGCCATAAAGTAAGAAAACAAACTTTAGCTGAATATTTTCTTAACTTTTCAAGCAATGGATGTTTAAAATCTGTCACAAAGTGTGTTTCTTTCACTTTTGAAAAGTTGTATCACACGAATGAATTTTTAAAAAAAACGTCAGAAGCTTTACAAAACCCCTGAACTTGATTATACAAGTACCCATGGTTGACTTGACATGGAATTGGTTAAAAGCAGTTTAATCAGCAGCTATTTATGTTAACTGATTAATGCGTCATAAAAATTGTACCTATAAATTAAAGAGGTTTAAGCACACTGTTATTGATCAGTCAAAAAACATTGTGGATTCTGTCTCATTTGGTCAAAACAACATCCAAAACCTCCAAAATATGACATTTACAGTTACCAGAACAACAGAATCTCACCCCTGAGACCTTTGAACCAGCACTGATTAATCTACTGTCGAGTAAAAGTGACCAGAAAGACTCACATTCTTGTAGAGTCGAACCACTTCAGACCTCAGAGGGTTCGCCATCGTCCCAGAGGACCGTCACAGCTGAACAGCAAAGAGGTTATTATAAATGTTAAAGAGGTGTTTCTCTTCGTGTAAACCATTTAAATGTCATTATTTATTAAGATCCTGCTGCTGTACAAAGAAATTCCATCTGTCTAAGATTATATTTTGTCACAATACAAAGAAAACACAGTGCAGAGCTTCGATAATTCAGTGTTTCAGCAGTCGCTTCATAGAAATGTAGAGATTTCTAGAGAAAAGGATCCAATCTCGAACTTTTGGAAGCACTGATGGACATTTTAAACTATTTTCTAATAGTTTAAAGACTAAACAACTAATCCAGACAGTAATTATTAGATAAACTAACAATTAAAATAACCGATACTTGCAGCCCTGATATCCAGTGTACACATAATTCTGCACCACATCTACAGCTTATTCAATAAAATGTGTATTATTGCATTGTACAGTGTTCTTATGTATTCCGTACTTATTTTTTGACAAGTGCTACAACTAAGCGATGTTTTCTTGATTGTTTCATTCATAAAATTTCAGAAAATGGTGGAATTACTCAAAGATATTTAGTTTAAAAGGAAAGAACCAGAAGATATTCACATTTAGGAAGCTAAAATCAGAGAATTTATACTTTTTCTTCATATTAACAACAGATTAAATTATTATCAGAACAGTAGAAGATTCATTTTCCCTTGAGGGTCACTGAGTTTAAAGCCTGAACAAAGTTTTATGGCATGTTACATAAAGTTTATTGAAGCTCACTGTTATTATGTAACACACACCTGTCTGAGAGGTGCATTTCAAGGTTATAAAAGGGAAAAATAAATAGTAAAATACTTTAAAAACAACCAGAATCAACTTGCATTTTCTCACATCTTTAAAATCCTCAATTTAAACGCTGACAACAAACTTTGCTAGCAGGAAGCTAACTTAGCTAGCACTTATCATTAACTCCAACTAGCTGCTTAGTTTAGGTTTCCATAAGCGAGAAAACATGACAACAAACCAGCCACACACTTCACTGAGAGTCCGCAGCTCATTAACCGCGGTGTCAATGCCGTTAAGGCTCAGATTAGCAGCTCGTTACCTGTCCAGGTGACCTCCGATCTGGGCAGCCGCTCGAAGTGCACTCGGGTGAACTCGCCGACGGAGCTAGCCTCCCGTTAGCTTCCTTACTTCTGCTAAAAAACACCCAAACAGCCGCCGTGTGTCCGTCAGCTCGATGCTGCCGTTTGTGTCGAACTTTAAAGCAAACCTTGAGTTTATAACAACAGACGTTAAGCTGCGTTTTTTGTTTTTTAAACTTTTAAACCTTTGAGGTAAATGTTTGGTGGCTAACAGGTAAACAACCAAAGAGTGTCTCAGGAGCGGATAGTTACCCCCGGCAACGGAGAAAGTCGCCGGCGCATGCGCAATACATGAACTGAAGCACAGTACTTTTAATGTGAAGTTTTATGAATATAACGTTTTAAAAGGTGAAAATAGAAGCACTTTAAGCATTTAGAATAAGTTTCAACATATTTCACCCAAACTTTTCTTAACATATTAGGTCGTAATTATGCTTATTCACAGGAAAACTTTGGATACGGTGAGTTTTTCCTGCACAATATATTTTATGTCTACATATAAAAATGTGTACAATATAATGTATGCTGCATATACAATAATGTGTGCAACATCAGTATTTCTGACTCATGGAAGAGTCTGTGCCTGTCATATCATCACTTTCCTCATTCAGTGGAAATATGCAACATTTGAACGTTTACATATGGAAGAATC
The DNA here is from genome assembly GCF_022539595.1 of Amphiprion ocellaris. NCBI lineage: Eukaryota > Metazoa > Chordata > Actinopteri > Pomacentridae > Amphiprion > Amphiprion ocellaris. The sequence continues at coordinate 36,405,076 of NC_072768.1, forward strand.
TGTACAAAATCAGTCGTTCTTATATTTCTTGTGCATTTTTATTTTCTCAACTGTTCTTCCTACATTTTTGCACTAACTATAACTGCACTAATAATCCAATTTGCTGCTGGAACATTACAAATGTCCCCACTGCACGACTAATAGACTTATTTTAAAATTTTGAAGTGTTAACCTAGTATTTCGAAATTACTCAGATTATTTGATACATACATTTGTTACTATTTAATCTAGTCAGGTAAATATATATTTTACATAATATTGCAGGGTCTTATCCATAACAATTAACATATTCCAGGAAATTCACACCATAAATAACACTGTAGGATCTTAACTTTAATATTTAAACCAGTTAATTCGCAATGCCAATCTTAACGGTGCTACATAAAAAAAAGTGACCATATATTATGTATGTAGATTCTAATTAACTGTAAACAGACACAAACCAAAATGTATAAATGTAATTAAAATCAAGCACAAATATAGCTAATTTAGGATTTTTTTTATTTTTTAAAAGGAGCAAAACATCGCCTTCTGTATCAATCTCAATGTGATGAATTAAAAATATTTTTATTAGATCTCTTCATTGTGACTTGAATTGTTTAGATATCAGACATGTTTCAGTGAACTGACAATCACACAATGGACTAGTTGTCTGATTTTATGTATTATGAAATATCATTTCAGTTTTATAAGTCAGCTGCCTCCTCAAGTCTTTGAAAATCATCAGGATGTTTTCATGTCCTTGTTCCTCCTGGTTTCAATTTCAAAATAAAAGCACCATATTTGAACATTACCAAATATCACTTTTTACAGAAGATCAATTTTACCCGCGTTGTTTCTCATTTCTTAAAAACAAACAACAGCACTTCTCTAATTTGTATTAACCATTAATCTTCTTTATTCTTTAGACAAAATGTAAACATGATAAATGCACACATGAACCGACTGCTCTTACAGGCTGCGACATCACATTTATCTCATAAATTACAACACCAAAAGATGCCTGATGGGACATTTTACCAAGCAGACGATGCATCAAACCTCGGTCCGTCTATAAAAACACGCTGATGAGCGGCACTCACACCTGATGCTGCTGCAGACAGGCGATAATGAAGTAAAGCAGACTGAGCTGTCAGGCAGCAGCGTTTCATCCATCAGTAACGGAGGTCAGTAGTTGGCCTTCAGCTGCCGGTTCTCCTCCTTCAGCCTCTCAATCTCCTCCACCAGAGACTCGTTGACCGAGTATTTCTCTATCAGGCCGTGGATCTCCGTCTGAAACGACGACAACACATCACAATATCAAAATACAGCGACTGTATAAAACAGGGCGTCACACTCATTCAGCCCAATTTGATCTCAAGTGACCAGTAAGATCACGAGATAATAACCGATAAATAACCACAACTGCACATTTTTCCTGTTTTAGTGTACAAAAAAGTACATTCTGAAAAGTATTAACATTTATAAAGCATTATGAACAACCTGAAATTTCTTAAGAAAAATAAGTGAAATTTTAACAATATTATGCCTCAGATTATCATTTACACACTACAACTTACAGATCACAGAGTGTCTACAAAGGAACACAACATTCAGTCACAGGTATGTGGAACTGAATGATAAATTTTTTTACAACTTTTCAAGATCTAGGAATCATTTAAAATTTACATTCATGTGGACAATTGTGTAGTAATCCTGACATCACATCATACAAACTAAAGTGGGAACTGTTAAGGAAGGTTAAGTTGTTCTCCTGCCTTGTAAATGTATAAAATCTACACTATCGTTCAAAAGTTTGGGGTCATCCAGACAATTTCATGTCTTCCATGAAAACTCACACTTTTATCCATGTGCTAACATAACTGCACAAGGGTTTTCTAATCATCAATGAGCCTTTCAACACCATTAGCTAACACAATGTAGCATTAGAACACAGGAGTGATGGTTGCTGGAAATGTTCCTCTGTACCTCTATGGAGATATTCCATTAAAAATCAGCTGTTTCCAGCTAGAATAGTCATTTACCACATTAACAGTCTGGACTGTATTTCTGATGAATTCAATGTTATTTTCATTGAAAAAAAAAGTTCTTTCAAAATAAGGACATTTCTAAGTGACCCCAAACGTTTTAACGGTAGTGAATACACAAAAAATACATAAAAGTTGTGCCAGTGCATCAACAACAGGATTCCACCAAACCAAACTGTCATACTGAAGCTGCTGACTGACTTCACATTACACAATGTTGAATGTCTTTAAATATTTTCACAGTAAGTATTCATTTTCAAATCAGTAATTTTTACACTTTGCAAAGTCATCCCGCAGGCCGGATTGGACCCTCTGGCGGGCCGGCTTTGGTCCATGGGTCGTATGTTTGACACCCCGATATAAAGTATTCACCCCCAGTGGAGGTTTGTCCTTTTTTATTGCTTTCAACATTAAATCACGGTCAATTTAATTTGGCTTTTTTGACAAGAATCAACCCAAAAAAAAGACATAAATGGTAAAATATCCGTAATTCAAGACAGGTGCATCAATTTGCGCAACTCGTGCCAAAAGTCACAGAGTTATTGAAATAAAGATGACCTGAGGTCAGTGAATGTGTCTCAGTGACTGTAGTAGAAAGACGTCTGACTCTGGAAGGTCCACTCACTGGTGGATCAGAACTAAATCAGTCACTAACTGGGACTTCTAACAACAACTGGCTATCCTACTGAATTTGTGAGTTACTTTAAAGTGGACTTATTCTATAATTTTGAATTAATTCGTATTATTCTTATTAATCAGTTTATTTGAAAAGGGACCATGTACAATATAAAACATAAATGTTGCCATTTGATGTATTGCACCAGAGTTAGCTTTAAGCTAATTTCCATCTGCAGTCCCTTGGCAGGTCACAGTGAAAACATCACAATATTAAAATGTTACAATATTACTTTGTAGAAATCAGTTTTCACATGTTTTGACATGAAGGAGTCTTTTTTGTGTAAATTCTTGTCAAAAAAGCTAAATTAAACTGACTGTGTTTCAAACTCTTCTGAGGGGTTGAATACTTTGTGTAGTAAATAAGAAGATCTGATCTAGAGAGGAGAAACGGTCGTGATGCTTCATACCAGCTGGATGTAAAACTGTCGAACCATCTCGATCTGCAGGTTGATGATGTCTTTGTGACAGGCGTTCCTGAGGAGCAGAAAAGCAGACCATCACAGAATCCTACACATCTTTAAAGTCAGCTGATATCTTTATTCTGTTCACTGAATCGAAATGCTGAAACACATCACATTCCTCTGGTTTAATCTCAGTCCTGCAGCCAAAAATACTCCCTAAATTCTTCTGTTACAGAACGAGACAAGAGCAAAATAAACACCAGGAAACTGCCTGGAGTTCTAAGGGTTACACTGATTTTCTCTGTCTTCTTTATCTTATGGAATTCAGTTTAGTAAATTGTTTTGTTTGGTTTCACTTCAAGTTAGTCCGCACATTTCTGAGAGGATACTGGAGATTTTTCTGGTCTCAAGTGATACTGAATCCAGTTATGTTGTGTACGTATTTTATTTATGCATTCTGCATATTTAGGGTTCGAGCACCACGAAGTGGTACGAGGAACCTATTGAAATCCTAGGAATTTGCTTTTTCATCGGCCAGGAAATCGGCATTTTTGACACCCTAAACATACATGAAAACGCATGAAAATCGCCACACACACCAGGACCGGCGAAAAATTTGATATTTTAGGAGAATGGCACACCTGCGTGCCAAAATGGCTCAATAGCGCCCCCTAGAAAACTAAGAAAATTCAGCCCCAAAAGGCTGAACATCAGATCTGTTTGACAAGAAGAAAAATATTTATCCAGCCTGTAACAGTGGAGCCTGAACGTAGATGATCAGAGACGGTCAAAGATCTGAGCCTGACCTGAACTCCTCCATGGTTTCATGGATCATGTTCTGGATGAAGTGGATCTGCAGGGAGGTGAGGGGAGCAGCTCCTGCCTGTCCGACCACGTCTGCGATGTTCTGGGAGAGAGACGACGACATGGTGGCCGACAGACCTGAAGGAGAAGACACCCGGGATAATCAGCTCCTGCTTTTACAACAGAATCCCTGACCCTGAACGCAGCATTTCATCCAAAAGCCACGGAAAATGGAAAAGCCATGAGGAATCCTCCTTGGATGACGTGCATTAAATTCATCTGCTATCTTTCCATATGTCCATCCTAATAATTAGAGTTAATGAGACTTCCTATGTGTCCAGACTTCAGGGATACTCTGTACTATGGTATAATTATTACATTACTGCAGACAGTGAACTAACCACAGACACAGTGTCGCTCTACCTGCTGTGCTGGTGGGCGGAGCTCCCTGGACAGGTGAGTCGTAGCTCAGCTGAGCTTGAACCCCATTGGCTCTCCGGAGGCTGGGCTCTGGAGTGAAGAATGGCGGCGCCGCCTGACTGTGATTGGTCTGCTGGGACGTGGTGGGCGGAGTCTGAATCTCTGCTTCCAGGCTGGAACCGCTGGCTTTGTTGGACTGTCGATGGATGACAGTATCGGTAGTAAAACACGTGTATTAATACTTTGAAACACATTAAAGCAGCTGAATTCTCCAGATGTGCAGACAACTATCACTGGATTAATGTGAGAATTAAAAAAAACTGACAATTCTCAGGCAAGTTGGAATTTTTTTCTTTGATTTCTGGAGGTTTATTTGGATTTAACTGTGGTTTTATTCACTTTTTATCTACCTTCATTTCCTCCATGCTGACGAAAATTGATCACAAACACTGAATGTTCCTGTTGCTGATGCTTTAACCACAAACACAGTAGACGCTTTGTACATTTTTCTTTATGTATTCACAGATATCAGCAACTTAAAAAACCTAAATAAATGAGATATCTAGTAGTTAATGGTTAGTGATTTAATTCAGCTGGTTTCATCATTTTCTTTTAGAATTTTGGTGGCATTAGGATCCTTTTCTTTACATTTAAATCACCCTTGTAGTAAATTTACCATTAGCTCTAAATTAGGTGTAACAACAATTAACCAGCTAGTCAGTCACTGTGCTCCAAACTGCATACTTTGTCTTTTCATTTAAGGTATATATTACAGCTGCCCTCACAAAGTACATAATGTTGTATTTAGTATATATGTGCCATTGAACGTACTACTTCATTATAATATTGTGCTTTAAATTTTGATTGTTGCACTCTCTTGGATACTCAAATACTGACATAACAGTACAGAGGACTGGGGTTAGAATGGCCTGTAAACTACAAAATATAGCAGAAAATCCAGGTATTTTTGTCATAGAACATTTTACATACTGTGTATTTTTCTGGCGTAGTAGAGAGCGCAGTAGAACGGATACTGGAATGAATTCAGGTTTATGATTTCTAGTCAGAGCTGATCACCTCTCTGGAGTCGCACGGTTCAGCAGCTCTGGCCGTGATTGGCTCCTCCTCTTTGATGGGCGAGGGGGTCTGGAGGACGGACTGGGGGGTGAAGCATCGACCTGCGGAGCCGAACAGGGGGATTCCCAGGCCGACTCCCAGGGGGGTTCCTAAGGGGGTCTTACGGTGAGAGATGGCACCTGATTGAGAGTCTGAAAAACACAACGAATCGATCACAGAAACCTCAGAACTGTCAATCAGTGTGTTTAAGAAATCAGCTTAAAAACTACTAAATGTACTACAAGGTTTTTATTATGGTTGTTGACAACATGGTGGTACAAAATATAACTAGTGAGTTTTTCGTTAATTAAAAGAGGCATAAAATGGAACCAATGGACCAATAAGTTAGGATGTTATTGGTTCTATCAGTACTAGAGGAATTACACAGAGATTTCCTATTTATTATTGATGTATGAGCATTATTTGTGTTTTTAATCCATCTACGATGCATTTTCACTGCTCCCAATCCAGAAGCGATTTAATGGATAAACTCTGAATATTTTCACCCTTTTTCCAACTGAATGCTGGCGACGGCAGTGCTAGGAAAAGTAGTATTGAAAACTAGTACACTGCGCCGAAAACTACAAAATACTACCAAAGAAAAAGCCTCACACTCAGTTTTATTAAATAAAAGTGAAGAATGAAACAGAGGAATTTTAACAACGAGAAAACGAGGAAATAAAGCATTTTTTATTCTGCTGTTTGTTTCATTCTTTGTCTTAAAAAACATCAAGTACCTGATCGATTACGACAGCAGAGCTTAAATATTAACTACAAATCCTAAACTTTGTTTTCTGGCGTTTAAAAACTATTTTAGATCATTCAAAGCTCTTTGTAATAACTGAAAAGCAATCTGAAGTTCTTTTATCGCCAGTGACGCAGAGGGAGCAGATGTATAGACGACTGTATCATCCGCATAGAAACAGGTTTTTGCTTGAGTGTCGATCTAAATTAAGTTTGGCTGTTTGGGAGAAATCTGCCTTCTGACCTGCTGCATGTTTATGTGGTTGCAGTAAACAGGCTGAGCTACAGGCAGGATTTTATATCTGCCTCCCAATAAACAGACTGACGGAGTTCTGACCTTCTCTGACCGGGGAGAAGATGTCCAAACTGCCCCGACCGATCAGCTGCTGCCCCTCCCCTTCTCTGGACAGCATCTCCAGGCTGGTAACTATGGAAACACAGCATAAAAGTTAGCCCAGAACCAGCAGCGTCACACCAAACTGGTCGGTATGCGACGTCCTGTTAGTACCGTGTGTTCGTCCAAACGGGGTGTCTCCGGTCGTCCCTGGGATCCTGGAGTCTGGAGCATCTGAGCAGCACCAGGACAAAAAGAAGACGGTTACAGTCAGAAAACAAGACGCTGAAATGTTCTTCTAAATACAACATCTTCATTATGTTTTTACCTTTTGCCTAAGCCTCAGTTGCCACATACAGGTACACCTGCGACCACATTATTAGGTACACCTGCACAACTTAATGCAACCGAGCAGATCTGTTTATTTGAAATTACATCTTCGCAATCTTTGAGCTCACAATAAAAGGTGATATTGTACTAAAATGCATTAAACTGTGAGATTTATTTACATTCATGAGGTGGTGAAAATATCAGAAACACCTCTAAATAAAAAGCAACCCAGCTCAACGCCAAAATACTGAGCTGAATCCAAATTTAAGACCTTTTAAAAAGACCTTTCCCAGAACACACGAATGTATGTCATCTTAAATCACAAAAATAATGTGGATTATGTTATTACATGACACAACAACACATAAAATTAGAGAAATATGACTACAGTGTTGAACAATATGAACTGTTTGTAAGACACGTCAAACTAAATGTGACGGAACTCATCCTGGGAACTTTTATTTGCAACATTTAAACTAAATTAAACTTCATCTATTTGTTGACTTGAGAGCAGCGACACGAGGAGAAAATGGAAAACTGATTTTATATTTAAATATGTAATGCTAAATCTTGTCTCAGCATTATTTAAAAATATAATAAACCCTTTCTGAACACATTTCTAAAAATTAGACTTTTTAAATTTGACATTTTTATTCACGTAAATAAATGTGTTTTTCACTGTTTTGTGTGATTCCTCGTTTCCCTGAATGCCCCACAGAGACACGGCAGGCTGAAAAAAAGCAGAATGATCCTTTAAGTTTCTCCTGAACTACACTACAAATAAAGAGAGGATCTGGAGGGATACTAGACTCTAACTCTTGTTTTTTCACGTGTGATTTATTAAACCACAGTTTAGCTTTCAGCCAATCAGAGGCCTGACCTTCACGAGTGGGAGAGAAGATGTCCAGACTGTTTCGTCCGATGCTGCTGAACTTCTCCGTGACTGGAGGCTGCTCTGCTCCCTGATGGCCTTCAGCCTCCCGACTCATCACCTCTGCAGCGGCGCCTCCTGCTGGACACAGAACAACTGCACTTACTGTTCACAATATTAGACCAAACTTATACGCATCTTCCAGACAGTGTTTTTGATTTTCTGCTACATTTCTATATAGCAGAGACTGCATGAACTTACTATAAATTCACTATAAACGCATTAGCTTAGCAACATTATGGCTACAAACGACCCATAATGCAACACTCTTTGCAGAAGATCCTTTCCATTAAACCTAATTCAATCATATTCAGGCAAAAACAGTAGATATTTATGTAGAAAAGACTTCATAACATGCGTTGAACCTACCTGTGCTGGTCACCTGTCTGTGGGGGGCGGGGCCTGTGCTGGAGGGTGGATCTGGTTGGCTGCTGGACAGTTTGATGGAGGATCTTTTGGCGCTGGAAATCTTAGTGGAGCCCAATTTACTGGACTGAACATGGAGACAAAGAAAGAGTGTTTAATTTAATTCACAGAGTGGCTTAATGTGATGAGAAAGTACAGAAGTCAGACGTTTTTATTTTATTTAACACACAAAAAGAGCATTAAACAAATAGTGACATATGATACAGTCACATTATTCAGTCCTACATATTCCAGCTGTGTGTTGAACCTTTTGCAGAAAAAAATACACTTGAGCATCCTGAATGTGTTTTAGGAACTGAAACATCCTTCAAGAAAGCTGGACAAGGCTGACTTCCAGGTCAGAGGCAGGTGAACGCAGGAGACGAGGACTTTTTGGTGAAATGAGTCAAAGTTTTTGCTTGACAGAACCCACAGCACACTGGTAGTTAAAGCCATTGTTCCAACTGGGATTTTAAAGGTCATGAATTTAGGATATGTTCAGTTATAAACAAAAGTATTCAGCAGGAAAACCTTGCAACTTTTACCAGTGTAGCTACAGTTCTTTCTACTGCAGTAACTGTACTTTTACTCTAAATATGTTCTCTAATCTTAGAGACTATCTATGTGCAGTCGCCTCCTTCTTTTTTCAGCTGCTCCGGTTACCAAATGATCCATTTTTGTTTCTTTCAGTCGGCTTTCACCACATCCAAAAACCTTTGTTTCCTCTTATTTTGCAGCTTGAACTTGATCATTCTTCTCTCAGTATACCAGCATCTCTCTCCTTTGACAGGTGTAGGTGGGACGACGATGATAATAATAATAAACTTTATTTCTGTAGCACCTTTTCTAAACAAGTGCTTTACAGTACAATATCTCACAATATACGACGACAAAGAAGTAAACAGCGTCATGATGTTAAATTCTGGTGTGGCAGGCTGTTATAACTTATTTAAACTACAAAAATACCAATAAAGACGCAAACCAGCGCAGCATAACAGGTGAAAAATAAATGTAAAATGTCTCATAAAGCATGTACATCCATGCAGGGAAAATATGTGTGTAATCATCAAGAAAAATACAGTCTGCAGTGGACACTAGTACAGATGCTTTCAGAAACCTTTAATAAATTATTCGAGTGTTCAAAACGTCTTTAATCAGTATTTCTAGGAGCAGCTACACTAGTATTTTTCCAGATGATACACTGAGTAGTCTGAGATGCAGAGTAATGAAGCATCAAGGTCACAGATTCAGCATATTTGTTAGAATTATCATGACCCACAGACAGTGTTTCAGAGACAAAAATGACATATAAACAAAAGAATTGATTCAGAACTGATTTAAAATTAAGTTTTGTTGTTGTTTTATCTTTTCTTTATGGAATCAATAACAACACGGCTTCGTCAAACGTTCACGTTCATGTTGAGTCTCTTGTCTAGTGTTTGTTCACCTTGTGTTTGCTGGCGTTGCTCTGGAAGCGCAGGCAGGTGACGGAGGTTTTATGTGCCACGGTGATCCTGGTGGGGGCGCTGGAGTTCCTCAGGTCGTACTGGTAGATCTTCCCCTGAGTGGATCCGACCACCAGACCGGTGCCGTCCAGGCTGAAGTCCACGGCGGTCAGAGGACTGTCCACACGGATCGACCTCAGGAGGCTGAAGACACATAAAAATGTTACACACAAAATAAAAGTCAATTTTCTGATATCATAAACACAACTGAATCATAATATGCCAAGGTAGAGGTGTAACAATACGTAAAAATCACAGTTTAGTAAAGTTTTGGTGCAGAAAAATAAGAATCACAAACATTTAACTGCTTGTTTTACATCTTTTAAATAGACTAGAAGTGGATTTTCCTTCTATGTATATAAATGGACATTGAATAGTATAGAATAGAACAGAACTGCTCCAGTAAAGTGCTTCATTCAACACATTCATACCACAAAACCCACATAAAACCATAATACAGACACACGTCACACAAAGCAATAAATCAAGGCACGATGCATTCATATAACCATGATAGCTTAAAACCATTTAATACTGAGATTGCTTTGGGATAGAAGCTGTTCCTGAGTCTGGTAGTCCAGATTCAACTGCAAACCTCTAATTTTGCAGAATATTCTTCTGCCTTTATGTGAAAAAAGGTCACATTTAAGCTTCACACAGACACAAAAGAAAACATACAAGCAGGAAATACGTTCCATTTTGTGACAGACGACACTTAATAGTTCCTCAGTTTTAAAAATCACACAGAAGTTACGTTTAATCTCACGTTTAGCTGCTGAAAAATGGTGACTTGGCTGCAAAACAAACATTTAAAGGGCTCTAAAAGGAAGAAAAACGTTCATTAATCTGATAAAATAACATGTCTGGCACTGTTCTGCTTCCAGCTGCACACATCATTGCAAAAACTAGAGTGAATCTGGTAGTCCAGATTCAGGAACAGCTTTTATCCCAAAGCAATCTCAGCATTAAATGGATTTAAACTAAGTACAGATTAGAGCTGAATTGACCAGATAATAACCCAAATAGTTAACTGACTGTAAATGAATGTGCAACTTGTCAATTCATCTCTAATTTCAGCTTCTCAAACATGAGGATTTGCTGGTTTTCCCATCAAAATGCCAGTGTTTGATCAGATGAAATATTCCATTGCAATAAAATCCCGAGCAGTTTTCCAGGCGTGGTGGGAAGATGTTTATGATCGGAAGCGTGTTCAGACTCACATCTTGCTGGCCGTGTCGTAGCAGACGATCTTCTTGTCGAGGCCGACGCTGACCACCAGCAGGTCGCTGGTTGGAGAGAAGGCGAGGCCGGAGCCCGGAGCCTTGTGGGCGCCGTCGAACATGTGCAGCTCCTTCTGGGTGTTGGAGTCCCACAGGACCACGGTGCCGCTGTCGGAAACGCTCCCCAGCAGCGAGCGCTTCACCATGGACAGCCTCAAGTCGTGGATCGGCTGAAGACGGAGCAGAAGAAATAAAAAAGTGTTAGACTGCTGAAAACCAAAATACAGAAAAGGAGAAAAATGTGTAAAATGAGACAACAAGAAGTCACGATGGGTTGATTGTTTAGAGCTCTGACTAACAAAATAGTCCGTCTCAATACCTAAAAGCTTTTATTTTAAAATTCTGGGTCTGTTCACCCACTGATGTTTTCTTTACCTCTTCAGACTTTTATTAACATTACTATCAGAAGAGGGTCGGCTGAGGAACCTTTTCTTCAAATCTCTCAGGAATGTTTTCAGATTTGTTTTCAGATTTTGCCTGACAATAGAAATGCCCTGACAACTGCAGAAAGATTAAAGCATGTTGGGAAGAGGTCACAGTTACACGTCTCTTTAAAATGGAAGAGATTTTTACTCTGTCTATGTGCAAAGAACATAATTTGAAGAAAAAACAAACAAATATCGATGAAGCTCAGTTTTCTAAATGCCAAAAAAGTTGATTGTTTTGTTCCAGACAACACTGGATGTGACAAATATTGACAAACTTCCACTAGATAGAAAAAAGCTTTCATGGTGAAAGATAAACAGATAAACAGAAGTTTGAGGACCTTTCATGAACTATGTGAAGAATTTGAATTTAACAGAAGAGTAATGGTTTGTTGCAAACCAAGCAGACTTTGTTTGACATCTGTTTTAAAATAACATTTCGAATCACACATTTGAAATTAAATACTCTATTGGTTATCCTAGCTTTCTTCTTCTTCTTTTCTTCTCTATTTCATACAAGAGAAGATAAAATCTACAAGGCTTATTAGGGATAATAGACATGGATTGGCATCTGTTAATTCCTCTTCCATTTCTACTGTTTTACATTTCTATATTGGTACAGCGACTAAGTGTTCGTGTACGAAGCAAGATCAAGAATGCAAAGTGATTGTCAGAGAAGTCCTGTGTTACGATACTGGACCTAAACTTATGAAAAAGTGACAGGTATCTCCTAAAAGTCTTTACGGCAGCGGGTAAAAAGGCTGCAACGAGATGATGGCTTTGTGGGGAATCTCCTACTGTCGACCAACGGCCTGCAATAATCACAAACATCCAGTGTATGGAACGTACGACTTTCAGTTTAAGACTTCAGAAGGACAAATAGAACGATCTCTGGGAAAAATGGGACACAAGAGATGACAGCCTGCCACACAAAACACCTTTCCACAGCTGTTTTTTCCCTGCCACACTGACAATGATGGCAAAAACACGTACGTAAATCTCTCTCTCTCTGGACAATTGAAGCATTTTTGTCTGGTTCTCTTATTTTTTGTATTTATCCTTTATATCACTCATGCAGAGTGTCTTTTTTTTTAATTCTATTTTTGACACTTGTGTTGTCTGTTCTTTAACTCGACTTCCAAAAAATCCCCACACAAGAATTCCTTTGTGCCTAAACTGTCTGTTCATGTGCACAAATGGCAAATAAAAATCTTGAATCTTGTTTTTGATTTGTGGTCGATGAAAACAATCTTCTTTTCTTACAGTCTCTAGTGTTATGCTCCCGTCGTCTCAACTGCTGCTGCTCACAGCACTGTTATACACTGTAAATGTGTATCTGTGTTTAGTTTAGCTACTGTCTGGAAATGGAAATGGAAAAATAACGCTTTTAACCCTCATGTCGTCCTGCAGGTCAAAATTGACCCGTTTTAAAGTTTGAAAATGTGGAAAACAATATATTTCCACAGTGAAACTTCTGATGTCCACATTTTCAACATTTTGGGAAATCTTTGAACATTTTTTGGTGGAAAAAAAGAAATGTTAAAATGTTTCTTAAGAACATTCACAAAAAAATCAACCAAAATCCAGTGAAATTCACTGGATTTTGGTTGATTTTTTTCTGAATGTTCTTAAAGAAAATATTAGAAGTTCTACTCATATATATGGAATCACTTTAGATATTTTTAGGATTTTTTGGAAGATTTTTACTCATTTTTTGAAAATATTTACAAGAATTTTCTTGCTAAATTTAGGGGATTTTTTTAAAAATAATACTTTTAGGAGAAACTTTTAAGGAATTATTGGAATTTTCTTCCTGAAGGTTTTGCAAATTTTCAGAAATTTGGGTAATTTTTTTGCTGAATTTTTGGATTTTTTTCAGACAAGGAAACAATATTTTTTGGTGCCCATAGATGAGGACAACAGGAGGATTAAAAAAAAGAGAATGTAAACTGATTGTTCCCAAATAAATCAAGATATTGTTGAGAATTAGTAAAGAAACGTTCTACTAATAGAGTAAACTTATAATAAGATTGAAGAAAGCCAATTAGCCAAACCGACTGACAGATTTAGAGCTGCTCACTGTTTATTCCAGTCATGTAGCTTCTCTCTGGCTCACTGTGGACACTTTAATGCTAGAGATAAACAAACGCTGAACAGCTGCTGAAGAGTCTCACCTGGTTGGTCCCGTGTCCGAACGCTTTGCTGGACAGGTTGGTGGTGAGACTGTGGAGGACCAGATCTCCGCTGGTGGACCCGGAGGCCACATAGCTGTCGTTGGCATTAAAGGACACACAGGTCACTTCCTCTTTATGGTCCTGAGAGACAAACACAGACGGAAACATTTACTGCTTCTCTCCTTCATCGCCTTGTACTGCAGCATATTTCAGAACTGAGCTGAGCTTCTACCTTCAGCGAGCGGTGCAGCCGTTTGGTCTTCAGGTCCCAGATGTGAACACAGTGATCCAAACCTCCGCTGACCAGAAACTGAGACGACGAACTCAGACACACACGGGTCTGCTTTTTCTGAACACACAATCAGACAACAACTAGTCAGCAGAGACGAAACAAAAGACAGTTCCTTACACGGTTTTCTCCGTGTAAGGACAGAGTGACAAACACACACTTTAATGTGATCTCAGTGCAGGACAACATTTCCCATAATGCAGCACACAGACAAAACTCACTAATCTAGACTCTAAACACAGATTTCACCATCATTATATGTCTTGCAGAAGTACTTTTCAGCTAGTTAGCAACCAAACCAAAGTGTTACAGAAACACACTGTCTACGAGTGCTGCCACTAGTATTCTACGATAGTAAACTGAATTCAGTGGTCCCTCGCCATATCGCCGTTCACTTTTTGCGGTCTCACTGCATCACAGATTTTTAAATTGCATTTGGTATCGCGGATTTTTCGCTACACCGCGGGATTCTGCAATATTTAGGTTTTTTTTTAATATATTTATTATTGTGGCGAGCCGCGTTGAAGAACGACACTGGAATAAGGATGTCTGCCCTTTATGCACTCTACAACTGGCACATGCTTTTATTTTGACAAACAGAGAACGACACTGTAGAAAATGTGGCAGGAAGTCATCAAACACACTCACGGTCCTGACAACACAACACTTAACCGAACTAACTAGGCTGACTACACCACAAAAACACAGCACAACAAAAACACATTTAAACCCCCAACACCCTGAACTCCCATGGTGCATTGCAGCACAACAGTTCAGTCATAGTGACCAGCTCTGCGATCGCTACATTATTTTAACTATTTTGCGGTAAAAATAAGCACTTTGTAGCCTAAAAAAAAATTAAAACAATATAAAAAAAACTATAAGAAGCAATAATGAAAACAAATTAAAAGCATATTGAATTGAAATAAAATGTGTAGCGTACAGCGCTGGCTGCTGATTGGCTCAGCGACCGTAGCATCAGTCTCTTCTCTCTCCTTTGTGTAGCAGCGTTCAGCATCTGGCCTTGTCCTTTCACACAGACATCTGATCGCAGCACATAGTGTTGCTCTACGGTGTTGTACGGTGTGTGATGAGGGTTTACAAAGCATTAAAATATATTAAAATAATAAAATAAATAAGGTCGCTACTTCTGGAACGTAACTCCCGCGATAGACGAGGGACCGCTGTATTTAAGGTTTTTATTCCATATATTCTTGAAATCCTGTGTTGTATTGTTATCACACCTTAGTAAGAGCTCTGCTGGAGCTTCACAAAAATAAACCAGTGCAGCCTTTTTGTAAATCTGCGCTACATCAAATATATCCAGACAACTTCTTCAGTGTTTTAACTTGGACATTAAAAGCCAGATTAGACTTTTAGTCTGTTAAAAATGTGAAAAAAATGAATCCAAAGTTAAATAGAAACAACACTGTATATTATTATTTACTAAATTAGATATACAGATACATTTCCTCCAACAATGAATTAACAACAGTTTTATGAACCACAAAGTCCAACACAAGGGAGAAAAATCTGCCTGAGAAACAGGTTTGATGCTATAAGGACTAAAACTCCACAGAAAAACACAGAAAAGCACAATCCACTGACACAAAAATCCTGCGCTAGTTTAAGAACAACTCCTTCACACTGCAGCCACACACACAAATAATAATAATAATAATAATAATAATACCTTTAATTTATAATGCACTTTACATATAAAATCTCAACGTGCAAACATCATACGACCATTTTTCACAAAAGCAACAGACAAGATGTAACGCAATACAATCACATTAACAGCAATAAAAACAGCAAACGAAGCTGCTCACTCACCCCGTCGGCCAGTTCGACCACCGCAACAGGAGTCGACTTGAGGCTGGAAACCACCACTTTGTCTCCGCTGCCGCTGGCGCTGACCAGGTACTGGTCTGGAGGCACCAGTTAAAGACGGTTCACTTTTTACTCTCACCAGTTCTCAGAGTTTATTCTTTCACAGCTCCAGATTAAAACAGAAAACTTTTCTCACGTGGGATCAAGCAGGAAACTCGTCGATAAACGATTGGTGGTTATAATAGTTAATGCAACAAATCTCAAGCAGGATACACTGAAGAACTGCAGCTAACAATTACATTTATTATAATACAATAGGTCTGACAATCATTTATTTATTATCACAGTATGAAACATCACAAAATACTAGCTAAAGTCCCTTCAGTCCAAGTTAGCTTATTCAAATTTCTTGTTTGACGAGCTTCAATGATCAACAGCCTACCCAATTAGTCATCAAATATTACCTGCTCATTATTTTGAACATTGATTAATCAATCTGAGAAATTTTTTAAAGGAAATAAAGTCAAAATTCTCTGATTGCAGCTTTCTAAGTGTGAAAATTGTCTGTTTTCTTTTCTTCTCTATGACAGCAAACTGAAATGATTTGGCTTGTGGTCAAATTTGGGATGTTTTTTTACAATTTTCTGACCTTTTATAGACCAAACAACTAATCAGTTAATCCAGAAAATATTTCACAAACTAATAAAACCACCGTAAGGTGCTGTCTTGACTACAATATTCCATTAAAAACCAGCATGACTATAAAAATATCAGACTAACATACAAAATAAAGCACATTTCTCATTTAAGAGAAGGACTGAAACTGTCTCGTCATACTAAAATTGACTCAAAGAGCAGAGAAAACTGACTCTACATAGACCAAACAACTAATCCAGAAAAAAAAGTCAACTATGCAAATGATGGAGGATACTGTTGGAGCTCCAGCAGGCCTGAGAGACGGGATGGCTGGCACTGTGAGGGTTAAACTGCTCCAGCGGCGCCATGGAAACCGCATCCCAGATCTTCACAGAGTCTCCAGTAGACACCAGGCGGGTCACCTCCTCCATGGCGACGGCTGGAGGCGAAAGAAACACACATTAACCTGACGAGCAGAAATCTTGTGTGGAGCTAAAATAATTATTCAAATCACTGATCAAAGTCAAACATTTTAAGATTACAGTCTAACTTTTTTGTTTTGGAGTGGTGTTCAAGCTTAAGACGCAAGTTCCAGACCTCACTGTGATATTTTCTAGACAAAACTTCGAATTTCAGTACAATCAATAAGGAAAACAATCATAAGTAGAAGCTCTAATCCTGTGTGGTCACATCTTAGAGATAAAGTCAAATCAAAAAATTTGAGGCAGTGTTGTCAAGCCTCATTTTCACTTTTAATAGCTAACATAAAGAAAGTGAAAATGCATTTCCCTTAAAAAAAAGAAGAAGTTGCTTTATGTGGAGCAGAAAGGGATTAAAAACTATCTATAAAACATATTAGCTTTTGTGAGTTTGCCAAGTTAGATGAAACAACAGGAAAATGCAAATAAAGCACCAGATTAACCATCATACTGTCCTAATTTATAAAGTTTGAACAGCACTTTAGAAATCTGGTATCTTTCATGACAAAGAGGACAAAGTCTGTGATCAAAAATAAAATAACACACATGAAGCATTGAAACAATAAAAGATGTGAATCTCAATAATGAAAGGTGTATTGGCTTTAGGGGACTGTAAGCCCTGCATTTTTTACACAGTAATTGTAAACTGTTATATATTTTTTTAATTTCACACAGGATGAAATACAATTCTGGTTAACTCAGAAGCAATCTGATTGAAAACTGCAGTTTTATTGCATCATCAGGTGTACACAATACATCCCTAATGATGTAAATATTTTAATTAATGCGACCAGAAACTGAAAAAAACAAATACTTAAAGAAATGACAACTATTAACCAATTGTTATGAATTATACATAATATCAAGCATCTGAATCAATAATACTGGACAGTTTCTGCTAATCACATTTATTAAGTGACATTACTCATTATAGCAAGTTGGAAAACATATTCAACACGTTTCTAAGTTAAATTTAAGGCTTTTAATAACTTTAAAATACATTTCTGTCGCTTTTTAGCCTTTTCTGTCGGATGTTTATGATCACACTAAGCTCTAAACAGTTATTAAACTTTTATAACATCAACAATTGCTTTATTTGTTCACGTTTAACTAGTAAAAAACATTAATTGAAGGTTACATAGACAATATTACTGTAATCAGTTAAGCTAACTAGCAGGCTAGTTAACGCTAACTAGCTAAATGTCAACGTTAGCCTCTCCGGGTTTAAAGTTACCCAACAGCCGCAAAACAACCGCAAAACAGCGCGAAACAAGCGGGAAGTTGTTGGAAAGTCTTCGAGCTTTTAAAACGTTTCTGTAAATTGTGTCATACGAACCCAGAAAGATGATTTAATGAGTGAAATCGGATGAAGATGTTTTGTTTTGTGATCCGCCTGCAGTCAATAAACCGCCACTACGGCAAGCAGCAAGGGCAAAAACTACAAACGACTTTTTTTGTAACTTCTTCTTCTTTTCTTTCTGCTGTTTCTTCTTCTAGTTTTAGAGTTGAAGGCGCTCAACAAACAGCCCTTGGCGCATTAGCGCCACCAATTGGTATATACTTTTTTTGTAGTATTTCTGCTAGATATTTTAAGAATTTAGCAGATTTTTGTAATATTTTTCCAGCTATTTGGAGTATCTACACCAATGTTTGCTTTAGTATTTCTACCAGACATTTGGAGTACCTATACCAAGTATTTTAAATATTCACACCAGCTCTTATGTAGTATTTCCACCATGTCTTTGGAATGTTTCTAATAATATTTTGTAGTATCTTTGTCAAATGTTTGCAGTATTTACACCACATCTTTTAAGTATTTATGTCAAATTTTTGCAGCATATTTGGAGCATTTGTACCTTGTATTTGGGGTATTTATATCACATATTTGTAGTATTTTTACCCTACCACTGGAGCATTTATAGTATTTTTTTATAGTATTTATTGCAGGGATCTCCTGTATTTATACTCGATCTTTATAGTGTTTTCTGTCATGTTTTTGTAGCATTTTTACCAGATCTTTGTAGTATTTACACCGAATGTTTGTTGTGTTTATAAAACACCTTTGCAGTAATTCTAATAGATATTTATATTAGTTATACCAGATTTTTGTAGTATTCATACCAGATTTGTGAAGTGTTTCTACTAGGTTTTAGCTGTATTTCTACCTGGTCTTTGTAATATTTTTATCACATATGTGAATTGTAGCATTTATATCAGATCTCTGTGGTATTTCCACCAGGTCTTTGTGGTATTTTTACCAGATTTTTGGAGAATGCATACTAGATATATGCCAAATCTAAACTGCAGTTTCTTCTCGGTGTAAGAATGATGACAAAATCGAGAATTTGCCACGTAAAGGAGCGTTTAAAGTGCGAGTTGAACAGGAAAAGTAGTTTGGAGTTGCAGTTCAACAGAGTCACCGAAAGAGGGAAGACTTACGTCATTACTGTGCCTGACTGACCAGAATAGAAAACGTAGAAGAAGAAATCTCCCGCCCCATCCGCTGTTGTTTTAAACCGAGGCGGGACGCTTCACTGCGGTCAGTCTGGTCGGTAAAATTGGTACTGAAACATCGCTTGATACCACAGTTCGCTGCCAACATGGTGAGGACTAAAGCCGATAATGTCCCTGCATCATACAGAAAAGGTACAGTAACTTATTTCACGCAATTAATTCGATATCAGCTTTAAAAAGCGAGTTTGTGCAAAAACACGGCGGGTTCATCATGTAGTCTGGCGGGAGGGGAGCGCCAAACCAAACAAAGCAGTAAACGCGACTTTTATTGTTTCTCTACCGACATTTCGTTCGCACAAATTATCAGTATTTTCAAAACAAACTATAAATGAACATTTGAGTACATTACATGTGTGGTAATATGTTAAATCCACCTGCAGTCTTTTAACAGCAGCCTCCCGCCAACATGGAGCCTCCGAGACGCCTTCTCGGTTCCTCCTGAACAGCAGAAGATGTTTAAAAAACAGTTTTAATTCCTGTTATTATCAAAAATGTAAGTTTGGTTGCTATTTTCGGTTCCGTCTGACCTGATGTCATTTTTACCAGATTATTCCTAAAGTTAGTGATCAGCTTCCTGCAAACTGGCGCCAGTTTTTTGCGCCGCAGTGATGCATTGTGCGAAAGTCCGACCAAACCCTATTGAAATATTACATAATTATATAAAATACTCTTTTTTGTAGAGGACAGGACACAATAAACCAAATTTTCTCAACTTAATGAATATTTTTGGTTTATTCGGCATACAATAATTAATAATAACTTAACTTTTAAGACATGTTTCAGGTAAAATTGCTGTAAGATTCATGTTAAATGCCCATTTATTGGAAATTTACTTATAAGCAGGATCTAAGGAATCATCATACTGTGACTTTGTTTAGGTTATTTTAAACAAGCTTTCTTTTTCAAAACTTTCTTTCCAACTGTAAAAGAAAAAATAGAATTTTACAGAATGATTACTGTTATTTTTGACCGAATTTACATGTGTACTGTAAAATAACATCAAAATAACACATTCAAAGCAAAAAACAGCGGTTAAAATACTTTTACAAATATAAGTTCAATAGACGAAACTGTTAAATTCAATTCTGTTAATGTGTCTAAAATCAGGTGGAGTTAACAAAAATATTGATTCTGTCATTTTACATAGATCTGTTTGTTAAATCAGAGATATCTTATACTTACTGAAGTTTTCACAACAAAAATGTTGAATTAATGTGTTTTCATCCACGTAAAATATCAATTCAGCTTCGAAATTGTGTCGAAATACAGTATTTATCAGTTAATGCATATTATTTGTCATTATGTCTACCAATATACATAATTAGAGGATATTAATATGTTTCATTAAGTATTAAAAATACAAAAATAAACTTGATCTTGGGTTAAATTCAGTCATCTGTTTTGCACATTTAAACAGCGGTTGAGCTAAAGTGCTTTCTAGTAATAAAATAAGATTCTAATTGTTGTGATAAATCCACATAACAAGTTTAAATATTAAGGTTTTATGTTATTTAAGTGTAGTTTTGCCTGAGAAGTTTACACAGTGATTAAAACAAAATTCTATAAAATACTATTTAACCTGACTCTAAATACATATTAAGGCTGAGACTGTTAATAATTATGGAGCTTAACCTAAATAATTTCAAAATAAAGGCTCTAAAGGAACCTACAACATTAATAATTAGGACTAATATTGAGCTGATGTCTTGAACATGAACATGAAAACCCAACAAATCCAAAGATTCCCTGAATAAAGAAGTTTTAATTCTATTTTTGTTGATTGTTTTATGAGTTTTTATTATTATTAAATTAAGACTAGGAAATGTTATCGACAGTAAAATATTTGTAAATGTTTTGCCGCCTTTTTCCTTCTTCTGTTGCACAACTTCCTCACAGGTCGCTATAAAATGTTATCAGACATCTGCTGCAGGATGCTGTTTTTGTTTATTATTTTATTACCCATAATTCATCGCTCTCCTCTCTTGTCTTTCAGCCGTTGCAGCTTCTGCACCTCGGAAGTCTTTGGGCTCCAGTTCAGCGAACTCATCCTCGTCCTGCAGCGGCTCGGCCACACCGGGTCAGTCCCAGTCCGACCAGAATAAACCCAGCAGCTGGTGTGGTTTCATTCTGACGTCGTCCTGTTTGTTTTCTAATTCACAGCCAAGAACAAATATGCTGGCGGGAACCCGGTGTGTCCTCGTCCAACGCCCACCTGGCAGAAGGGAATCGGGGATTTCTTTGGTGGGCCGCCGAGGAAACCTGAGAAGGAGAACCGGAAGCCTCAGGAGGTGGAGGATGATGAGGAGGCTGGAGGCAGCGGGATGTCCAAGGCCAGCAGGAAGTATGCTGGATACGTTGCATTATGGCCAAATTACATTTACATTTAGCTTAATTAAGGGTTTGCTGACGACGAAAACCTGCAAACCTTACTTCTTTGTGACGACAAGCACATCATCTACACAGTTTTTAGCTTTACTATACACATTCTGTACTTAATTAGACCTTTATGTTTTTTATATCTGCTCTTATTTCTGTAGATTCTATATGTTTAATAAGCTGCTGGAGTCTTCAATTAGAGAGAATAGTAATTAAGTAGATTTAATTATTTTTTTTAAGAAGTACAAAACACTAAGTGTGTAAAGTGTCTAAATGGAGATGGATGGATAGATAGGCTATAGATAAACTATAGATAGATGATAGATTTATAGATAGATTTATAGACGATAGACTAGATAGATAGACAATAGATTTATAGATAGACTATAGATTTATAGTTGGATAGACAATAGATTTATAGATAGACAATAGATAGACGATAGATTTATAGATAGACTGACTATAGATTAGACCTTGATTGATCCCTTAGTGGGGAAATTTGCAGTGTTTCAGCAACAAAGACAGAAAAAAGAGCAGCACACAGATATAAGAAGATACTTTCTCCTTTAAGAGAAAAAATATAAATGTTTATAGTATTAAATATGGTCATGTTATTGCACTCTATGGAGATATGGACAATAGTGTCTACAAGAAAAATAAATAAAATGAGTACAAAATGTAAACTAAATAACAAGAAACAGCTAAACATAAAGTGAATTTAAACAGAAATATTGCACTCGACACTGATGATATTAATAGTGAGACCACCGTACCTGATAAAAATGGTTACAGAAGATATAGAAAAATCTGATCTTTCACATGAAATTGAATAATCCATTGATTATGTTCCCCTCCTGCAGAAAGGGGAAGAATTAAATAACTGCTTTGTTAATAAATTAAGCATTTAAGTCACTTTTAAAAGTAGAAATATCACGCAGTCTCCAGTCTCAACGCATCATTTGTGAGGATTTATTGCTGCTTTTTTACCGTTGTGTGAGAAAATATGTTAAATTTATTATATTCAAGACTGTTTCTATAGTTCTGAAACAGTTTTCTGTGATTTTACAGACAAATCAGTGAATCTAAGGAATAATGTGCACAACTCTTTTTAAAGTGTTGGCCTCAACAATTACTGAAACCATTCACCAAAACAAAATATGTTTTAGTTAACTTTGTTGAGCAAATGTGTCAATTTTTTTATTTGCAGCTCAAATAAGAAAATGTGATGCATTTTTTTGAATATAGCTTGAATATTATACAGTTGTTCAGACGAAACAAGACAGCTGACACTAAATTTTCTGTCATTTAGTCAGATATGCTCATTTTGAAAGATTATTTTCCTAAATAATGATATAAGTATTAATATTCTTTAGCTCTGCTGCAGATCTGAGTGCAAACGCTGCAACTGACGACTTATTTCGATGAATCCGTTACTTATTTTTGTTTACAAATAATAAATAAAAAAGAAATAAAAAATAGATTTGATCTTTTTTTATTTTAAACCTCCAGCCTTTGCTATGAACAAGTTCAGATAACTAACAATAAAACAATATAATTAGATTATTGCTCCAAATCCAGTTAAAATGCCAATAAACTGCTGATCTAATGAATGAAATTGTCTCCCTGCAGGTCGAGGCCGCTGCCTGCTGAGGATGAGGAGGATGAAGACTGAATCCGTCTGACGTTTTAATGTACATCTGTATATAAGTTCTGCTGAATTCTCTTTGTATAGTTTATTAAATGTTTCTTTTTTTACATTGTTCTTAACCTGCAGAGTCTCTGTAATGTTTTCATCACCAGTTAATCCACTCATTGTTAGTTTCACTGAAAAAAGTTTAAAAAAATTTTAAGGTTTTAATTTTCGAACGGCATCTTCACAATCTGAAGTCGGTACACAAAGAAATAGAATTTATTTTTATACACTGGCAGTTTTCTGAAATAAAAATGACTTTATTTTGGTCAAAATAATTGATTTTCTCACAATTAAATAATTGAGGGTGAACTCATCTATCAGGAAATCAGATTTTTCAGGAACGATAAACCAGTAAATATGAGCTACAGCTGCTCATTTGTCAAGAAAAAGAATCTTTTGGAAGTTGATTCAGGTGATTTTCACTGTTTTCTTCATTCTATCAACAAATGTTTTGGAGTTAAAGAATGAAAATGTTAGTTATTTCAGGTATTAAAACAGAGAAGGGAGAACAAGATGAAACAAATTATTCAGAGACTTTGTCAAACTTTTCACTGCTTAAGTGAAATAATATGAAATGAAACTCCAAATATGAGCTACCAAGTCAAAAAATGTGAGAAAAAGTCAAAAATTTCAATTCCCCCCCCTCCATTTTTTATAATTTCATGTCAGAAATCTTACATTTTTATTCTGTTGCATTTTTTATGTCAAAGTTGCCAATTATAATTTGTAGTTTTTGATCATTTGCAGGGTTTGAACCAGTGGAAATGAGTGTTTTTTGCTCATTCTTTTAACCTGGAGTCTTGTAAGTTTGGTGAAGGAAATATAGAGACAATGAGGAGATTTTTAAAAGTCTGAATGTAAGACATAAAGTAAAATTTGAATTATAAAGTCAAAATCTTGACTTCAGAATGTGTCAAAATTGAAATTTTTATTTCAGAAGTTTACTTTTTCCCCCCATTTTTATGACTCAATATATCAAAATTCTTACATTTTGATTCTTAATGTTGCATTTTTTTTACATCAAAGTTGCCACTTAGAATTTGTTTTACATGATTTTAGCCAGTGAAAGTTAGTGTTTTTTTGTTCATACTTTTAACCTGTTCGCTTGTACATTTGTTGTAGAAACTATAGAGTCAATGACATGAGATTAAAAAAAGTCCAAACGTAAGATATTGAAGAAAAATATTTGAAATCTAAAGTCGAAATCTCAATTTCTATCTCGTAAATTCGATTTTCACTAGATTTTTTTCTTAATATATTAAAATTCTGACTTCAGAATGTGACATATAAAGTCAAGATTTAAATTTTTATTTCAGAAGTCTTTTTTTCCTATTTTTATGACTTAATATGTCAGAATTCTTACATTTTGATACTTAATGTTGCCTTTTTTACATCATTCTATTTATAATTAGAATTTGTGGTGTTTTTCATTATTTACATGATTTTGACAAGGTGAAAATTAGTGCTTTTTGTTCATACTTTTCACTTGGTGTCTTATAAATTTGATGCAGGAACTATAGAGACAATGAGATCAAGATAAAGTACAGTGATATCGGAAATCTCAATTTGTCTCATAATTTAGATTTCCCCACATTTTTTCTTAGTATATTCAAATCCTGACTTCATAGCTCATAATTCTGACCTTATATATTCAGAAATGTGACTTTGCAAGTCAAATATCTTGACTTTTAATAAAAATCAGCCTCTGAAATGAGATTAAACTCTTCACCCACAGATTGTTGATCTTCAGACGCCACATATCCCGTTTTTACCGGGACGTCCCGGAAATGTAATCTGTTGTGTTTGTAGAAGTGGGTTATTTAATTCGGGACTTTATTCACCCGTAATTTACACTGAGGTTGTTCGTAAAAGCTCCTCTCACTCGTAATTCAACCTGTTTAGCAACAAGATCTCGAGTTTAAAGTAGTTTTATTGCCTGTGTCCTTCGAGCTAACCGCCCCTCCGAGAGGTCCAAAGGTTAAAATCAAACACCAAATTTTGTAGCTACGGAAGCCCGCGCAGTCAAAACACTCGGATGGAACTAGGAAACAGAAAACAGCATTGCGTGAAATTAGCTTCTCTGAACCAGAAAGTGTTTTTATAACCTTTTTAGCCATAAATACATAATAGAGGTGTCGGTTTAACGGAAGCAGGGTCCGTAAGTTTTACTACTCCGTCTCTCGCTCGGCTAACCCCGCCCCGCTGCCTCAGTTTGCTAACAGTAGCTAGTTTGTGTTGAGTGAAACCGGATCGAACCGGGTTAAACACCTTCCGTTTGTGGAGATATGACCTCCCGGATGGTTTAGGACGCTACAAGAAGCTTTGAGCCGCCGGAAGATGTCGGACGGCGGTGGGTTCCGGTGGACGGTGGTCGTCCTCACCTGCCAGCACAAAGACAGCGTGTACTCGTTTCAGAGAGGTGAGGAGCATCTCTACAACACACGATCTTTGAGCACTCTGTTCCTGCAGTTACAGCCGACGGCCTGAAGGTGTCGCTGATGAACCGCGTGGGGCTTTACAGTTAATTTTTATTTCAAGAGTCGAGATTTCTTTTTTATTCGCCATTTGAGTTTTTTAAAAAAAACGGAAGTGGAAAAATTCCCAAAACAAAGCTCTCGATAAAATATAAAAATATGATAAATGAATCTGAATGCTACAAGGAATTAGTAATGTACTAACAATTTCATGTCACACACATATTTTCTATTTAACCAACAAGTTTTTCTGTCTGGAATTGGCATAAACTAGTGATAAAAGACAATAAGACATTGTGTTAGAGATGTTTATGATTTTTAACTATTTCTATGTTTTTGGGGGGTTTTTATTAATTTTTTTCATGTCTCTATTTAAAATGTAATGTCCAAAATGATCCATATCCCTTTCTGATAATCGAGTTTAGCGTACATATAAGCATAAATTATTTTGGACATGGCATTTTAGTGAAAATGTCATAAATAAACACCATAGAAATAAATATAATCCATCATCAATACTGTCTGTTGTCACTTGTTTATATAATTTCCAGTCAGAAGAAACCTATCCGTCAAACAAAGATTCCTACAAATCAAAATTGCCATGAATTTTTAGATGTAACTGCACATGGGTGGAAAAAAAACAGACACACCGCACAGCAGGAAGACAAATATAGTGTTTTAAAGACAAGTCTGGACAAGGAGGTGCCTAGACAAGTTTCAAGTCTAGGCCAACAGGTTCCAAGGGAAGACCAACAAGTTCCAAGTGTAGACCAACAACTTCCAAGTCTAGGCCAACAACTTCCAAGTCAAGAACAAGTCCTAAACAGGCCATTAGACTCTATTCACCAATTAACATCTTTAAACTCTTGTAAATTTTGAAACACTTAAAGTAAATAAATACACCACAGACATGGCTAAAAGCTTCTAAAATGTATATTTCTTACTTACAATGAAAAATTAAGAGTAACATGATGGCAGGTATCAATTCTGAGATGGTCAGTGGTGTTTATCAAAGCAGGATAATGTACCAATGTGCATGTAAACCCAGTGTGTTGTATTGTATATGACCATGTGACTTCCTGCTTGTTTCTGGCTGCACCTGAACTTTTATAAAGTCTGTTGTATGTTTGTTTGTGTCAGAGTTGGAGTTGCGGCAGCAGCGTGGCGTTCTCCCTCAGGGTGCGTTGGTTTTAACGGTGAGGGATCGCCAGGAGCCGCTGGGCAGCGGAGGGGCGACACTGAACGCTCTGCTGGTCGCTGCAGAACACCTGAGCAGCCGAGCCGGACACACCGTGAGTCTAACACACCTCTACAACTGGTAGAGTTTGTCTGAACAGGAGTAAGATGTCCACATGAAGATTGAAACTGGTTTTATGTGTTTGTTGTTCATTATAGTCACGAAGAAATGACTTTAGTGGAAGAGAAAACCTACAACTTGTCAATAAAAAGACCTTATGTTGCTGACTTTGGAGAACAAATATGACTAAACTCAGCTAGATAAATAAATGCACACCAACAACCTCCAAGTCAAGACCAACAAGTTCTATGTCAAGATCAACATATTCCAAGTAAAGACCAACAAGTTCCAAATCAAGACCAACATGTTCCAAGTGAAGACCAACAACTTTCAAGTCAATAACAAAGTAAAGACCAATACTTTTCAAGTCAAGACTAACAAGTTCTAAATCAAGATCAAAAGGTTCCATGTTAAGACAAACAAGCTCCAAGTGAAGACCAACAAGTTCCAAGTCAAGAACAACAAGTTCCGACTGAAAACCAAGTTCAAAGTAAAGACCAATAAATTCTAAGGCAAGATCTACAAGTTCCAAGTCAAAATCAACAAGCTTCAAGTCAACACCAACTAATTCAGAGTCAAAACCAATTAGTTCTAAGTTGTGACCAGTAATTTCCATGTCATGATCATGGAGTTCCACAGCAAAAACCAACAACTTCTCAGACGAGACCAACGAGATTCAAGTCAAAATTGACAAATTTTAGACAAAAACCAACAAGTCAAGACCAACAATTCTAAATCAAGACCAACAAGTTTTAAATTAAGACCAAAAGGTTTAACATCAAAACTAACAAGTTCCAAGTCAAAGCCAACACGTTGCAAACTGAGCCCTACAAATTCCAGGTCAAGGTCAACACGTTCCCATGTTACAAATCCAGTTAGATGATATTAGATGATTTACTGCATGTTCACATCGTATCTTCTCAGTCAGTTAAAGTCTAATACTGCTGTTTGACTGAAGACGTGTTATTTTCTGTTCTTTGTTTTGAAGGTGGTGACAGCCGACGTCCTGGATGATGCTCACATCCTCATCCTCCACACAGTAAGTCCAGCAGTGATGCAGTTTATTCTGTTTTTCTGATTTCTGGGCATGTTTTACAGCGAAGATGGCTAATTTTCATCCTTTCAGGGTCGGGATTTTCCCTGGAGCTCCTGCAGCCGAGCATTCTGTTGGCTGCCTCAAGAGAAGCCTGATCAGAAAGTCCAAGCTCCGGTCTGCTGCCTGGATCTACTGCTGGACTCCCTCAGCAACCAGGTGCTTTATACACACATATTAATTAAACTGACATATACACAGACTTGTACTACTACTTTGAGGATAAACTGAGATGAACATACCTAGATGAACCTCAGGGCTCTATGTTGGTTCCACTTCAGTTTACTGGGAACCATTACAACTGCTGGTTTTTCTCCCTCAGATCTGTCCTGGTTCTCCTCCTGGTGTTTGGGTCTGCAGCACTGACATGATCCTCACTGTACCTCCTGACTTTGGTTGGTGTCATCACATAGTAGAGTATACTGTGATGCAGTTACGGTGCTCTGTATGCATCGATTCTGTTACTGTAGTACTTTAGATCTTCACCTCATACAGTTAACTGACTGTAAATTATGTTGGGATACATTTAGTGCTACAAACTGCTTGACACAGTTAAACTACTAGAAACTACCACTTTATACAGTACATATATCTTATATCTTATCATCTAGATATTGTTCTGGAAAGTACTAGTTCACTCCTTTAAAATACTATAAATTAGCACTGTAGAGTACTGCTTCAAACAGCTAAATTACTACAAACTATATTTAGATACAGTCAGAGTAATTGAAAGTACTGTTTGATACAGTTACATTATTGAAACTACCACTGTATACAGTTTCATTACTATAAACTATGTCTGCATCCCGTTGTAGTACTGTAAAGTACTGCTTCACACAGTTAAATTACTTTAGTAAACTCAGTCTACATATAGCTGGAGTGCTATAAAACACTACTTCAGACAGTTGAATTACTATAAAATACCACTGCATACAGTCATAGTGCTACAAAGTACTATTTCACACAGACAGGTTAACATAAACTGTGTTTAGATACTGTAGTACTTACCGATAAGTACTGTTTCACAGTTACATTACTACAAACTATGTTTGGATTCAATTGTTGCACTATAAAGTACTGCTACACTCACTTAGAATACTACCACTATGTTTTGATACACTTAGAGTACTTTTAAAATACTACATCAGTCAGTTAAATTACTATGGACTACCACTGTATACAGTTAGAGTACTATAAAGTACAGCTTTGTACTGTTAAATTACAATAAAATTCCACTGTTGTACACTATTAGCCATATCTGGATACAGTTAGAGTACGATAAAGTACTGCATCACAGTTAGATTAGTATAAACTACCACTGTATACTATTAAATTACTATAAACTCTGTTTGGATACGGTCAGAGTACTATAAAGTTCTGCTTTACACAGTTAAACTGTTGCTATAAACTACCCCTGCATGCAGTTAGAACACTACAAAGTATTGCTTCACATGATTAAATTACTATAATCTACCACATTATACAGATAAATTACTACAGAATCTGTTTGGATACAGTTAATGTACTATAAAGTACAGCCTCATACAGTTAAATTACTATAAACTACTGTATGTCTGCGTCTAGTCATTGTAAAGTATTACGTCACATAGTTAAAATACTATAAACTCCTTTGAATACATTTAGAGTACTATAAAATACTGCCACATACAGTTAATTTACTATAAAGAACCAATGCATAGAGTTAGAATACTGTAAAGTACTGCATCACCCTGTAAAATTACTATAAACTACCACTGTCTACATGCAATTCTAGTACTATAAAGTACCGCTTCAATAATTGAAATTACTATAAATTATCACTGCTGCATACAGTTACATTACTATAAACTACCACCACATAGAGTCAGTGTATTATAAAGTAGTGCCTCACACAATTAAATTACTATAAGCTCTGGAGTAAAAAGTACACTTTAATGTAGCTAATTTACTATAAAATATCCCTGGATACATTTAGAACTCTATAAAGTACTGCTTTACACAGTAAAATTACCCTGCTGTATTCAGGTAAATTACTATAAAGTATGTTTGAATTAAGTTAGAGTACTTTAAAGTACTCTTTCATCCAGTTAAATAGTATTATAACGTAGCTTCTCACATTAAGTTACTATAACTACCACTTTGTTTTTACATTTAACAGCAGACCTGAGTGTTGTTAATTTGTCTCTGGCTGTAGTTTAAATCAAACTGTTGATGTTTAATCATAATTTTCAGCTAAACTCCATCTGTGTGTGGTTTAGTTCTATCCTGGGACGGTTTCTCTGGTGTTCGGGTTTTGGCGTTACCAGGTGACGTCTCCTACGCTGCAGATCACGGAGTTTATCTGTCCGACACACAGGTCCTTTAAACTTTCATTATCATTTTGACCTACCAGTGTGAAGTTGTTTTATTAACGCACTGACTGAAGGATGTTGTTCTCCAGGGTCGGGTCAGAGACATCATCTACAGAGGAACCATGGAGCAGATCCAACAGGCTGTGATGCATGATGGGAAAGTGCCACTGGTGGGTCCTGGTTGTCCTGTGAAGGAAAATCAATCTCATCTGCTGATTTCCACTGTGAATATGTTAGATGTACAGTTAATTTACAATAAGCTGCATTCAGTCAGAGTGCTATAAACACCACAAATTTAATGTAAAACTTTTGTCAGGGCTTAAATTTAACAGCTTTTATCTTCAATTTGGGGAAAGTCTTTACATTTTATGACCAAAACAGGCCTAAAATGTATTAATGTTTATGTTTTTGGGTTCAGAAAAACACAGAATCTGCAACCTGATAACCAGATCTATTTTTTTATACTTAATGTATAAATTGAGGTGATACTTATTTAGCTGATATGTGCTACCAGGTGTCGGGTCCAGTCTTCTTCTGCAGGTCCGTGTCAGAGAAGTTACTGCAGACTCACGTCACTCCTCCTCTGGACGGCTGCACCTACCTGGGCCTGGACTCTGGAGCTCCGCCCCTCCAGGTAACTCAATTCACCTGTATGTGCTCTTCTGGATGGACTGAAGCCCTTTACTGCGTGTAGGAAAAAATTAGGCATGAATAAAAAAGATTATTGTGACTTATTGAGGCAAAATTATATGATGAAACCTCAGAATTTTGAGTTATCAATATTATAAATTATTAATTATATAAACATATGAGAGAAGCTTTTAAAACCTTAAAACATGACATAAGAAGTCCACACTTG
Organism: Amphiprion ocellaris; assembly: GCF_022539595.1. Lineage (NCBI taxonomy): Eukaryota > Metazoa > Chordata > Actinopteri > Pomacentridae > Amphiprion > Amphiprion ocellaris. The sequence continues at coordinate 36,436,544 of NC_072768.1, forward strand.
GCTTTGAGAATTTAAAATTCTTTTTAAAAACCTTCAAAATTCTAACTTAAAAAGTCAGACATTAGAGATAAGACATCAGCAGTTTGTGTTTAAAGAAGTTGAAAAGTCACATTATGATTTAAAATCCATAAATTACTGGTGAAATGGTGAAAAATATGAGAAAAAAATAAACATTTTAAAGTTAAAAATTATGTGTTTAAAAAATCTGTAGTATTAAATAAAACATTAAATGTTTATGTGTTTGAGTTAAAGTTCATTTAAAAAGTCAAAAACATTAGAAAGAAAGGCAAACCTTGAGATAAAATGAAAAAAACTGAATAAATATGGAAAACATGTAGAACCAAGGATATGAGGTTTACAAAAAAAGTTTGTGTTTGAAGGTGTTGAAATTCATGAATATGAAATAAATACTCAAAAATTTTAGAAAACTAAGTCTAAAGGTCAGAATTATGAGTTAAAAGTCAGAATTTTGAAACCAAATTCAAAAATATTGAAAATAAAAAGGGAAAATTATAAGTTAGAAATCAGAGTCAATTTTTTTACTTACTAAATTCAAAATATTAAATTAAAAAAATTGTGAGTTAAATTATGAAATTGTCGTTTAAAATAAAAACTGCATCTGAATAAGACGTGCAAACTTTAAAATTTGATTAAAGGTCAAATATTGAGATAAAAGAAAATCACAAATATAAGTTAAATTAAAATCGAAAACTCATGCTTGCTGCAGTCAGCTATAGTGAAATTCCACCCTGATTTGTAGTCTATCGAAAAAATAAAAACTGATGTAATTTTTTTTATAATATATTTTTATAATATTTTCACCAAATTTGCCTGAATAATAAGATTATGTGTTCCAGAGATTCTGAGCAGATTCTGTTAAACATCAGTAGATGGCTGTGGAGCTGTCAGCTGTTTTCTGGTAAACATTCATGTTGACTTCAGTGTCTCCAGATGAAAACAGATGTTCGAAGCCTCCATGTTGTGTTTCCTCCTCAGATCTCGCTCTTCCTGGACATTTTAAAGTGCCTTTGCTCAGATCTGACTCTGGACCAGTTTGTGAGCGAAGACAGAACCAGCTGCAGTTCAGCGTTCGGACCACAGGGGGCGTCAGTGAGGAGCGGCAGGACGGAGCTGTGGAAGATCCTGAGAGGAGCTGCACTCAGTCTGGGTCAGTTCATTCTGTTAAATACAAGTGGAAACAGCAGGTTCTGTGACAATAGAAAAAATCTGTTTGTGGTATTTTTGTTGATCTGATAAAAGAAACAAGCAGCAGATAAAAATATTTACAGGTGAAAAGTTATTTAACATTTAATATTTGACTATTGAAATGTGCTGAATTTGATGCATCACAGGAAGAAATCTCCTTAAACCAACAGAAATGATGGAAAATGACAAAGGAAGCACAGGACTTTTAATTGGAAAAACAATAGATAGAACATTACTAATACATGGAACAATGCATCAGATAGGGACAGGTCTATTTTTACTCAGGTAGTTTTACTCAAAAAAATATGAATTGTGAGCTTAAACAACCTGTAAATCTACTGTGGAAATATAATTAGAGCCACAAACATTACATTATATTGTGAATCATCACCTGGTGCCTTAATGTGGTGTTTTCATTTACATAAATGAAGACAGTGATGAAGAAAAGGAACAATTTGGTTCGTTAAAATTCACCAAAATGTAGAAAATGACCTGTTTGATGCTCAGAAAGATCCACAGAACCTCTGCTAAATGATTCAAATGAAGCTTACGCTCATGCTTTGCCAAGTTGCTGAGCTTAGTTGTGTTGCATTGTACATACTGTACAATAAATAATAAATAAATCTGTGTTCATATTTGCAGTGTACGTTCCTGGCGGTCGCTATGACTACATGACTCTATCTGGGAAGCGACACGTCGACCGACTGACCCGTGATTGGACAGATAGAAACACTTTGTCCCACATGCAGGTGATGTTGTTACTCAGTACAACTAGCTGAGAGCTTGGACTTAATTAGTCTCCTCCACTGGATGTTAAGATATTTACTAAAAAGAGAGCTAGATCAGAGAGAATACTGGACAAACACTGCTTTAAATCATAATTATGTTGATGACAGCTAAACAGAAAAGATTATTTAAAGCTAGAAATGTCCTGATCTAAATCTTAGGATTGAGATTGGAGCCTCTTAAAGTAAATTTTAACTGGTCAGTATCCGCACAAACTTAAGCCCGACCCTTCGCTCCCATGACCTCTCATTGCAAGTGCCATAAATGACAAAACTTTCTTTATAAATGGAGCATTATCTACTAATAATTGGTAATTTTTTGGCAAAATTAGTACCGTAGACATACTTTGTTAATACTACTATTTCAAGTTATCGTAGTTGACCCCAGCTCAATTTCACATTAGTGGAGGTCATTAAGCGTCACTGAAGACTTTGTCATTGTGCCCATTTACTAGCTAAACCCCCACAATGCTCAATACTGTTTGCCTCCCCTGCTCACTACATTATTTAAACAGTAAGAAACTCCATCTTGTGGCAAAACCAGGTACTACAGCTAATTTGCAATACTGCAAGTGTGTATTGCCCAGGTAGATGCTACCTGATTAGGACTTGTTATCAGATGCTAAATCATTCAGATTGGATCAGGAACAAAAAAAACTTAATTGGAATATCCCTATTTGAAGCAACCTTAACTAAACTGAAACTATAAAGGACCAAGAATAGAACCCTGAGGAACCACACAACTAATTACTGACACTTTAGCTAATCTGTTTTGTTTGTTTTGTCAACCTTTAGAGAGAGAGTGTGGTGAGCGAAGGAGGCCGGGTGATCAACAGCGTTCTGGAAGGAGACGTTACCGTGGCGACCGGTGCAGTAGTGCAACACTGCCACCTGCAGGTTAGGAGGATAAGTACACCGCTATAGCTCAATCAGTTTTATGGTTCTTTTAGCCACAGTACTAAATAAATATTCCCTCTAACTGTCCTCTAGGGTCCTCTGAACATCCCGTCGGGTTGTTTGCTGTCGGGTCTCGAGCTGTCGACGTCGCCGTGCATCAGGCAGCTGGCGCTCTGTAGTGACATCATCATCCAGGGACATTGGATTGAGCTGGGGGAGCTGAAGCTGAACGTCTACACGGTGATGGGAGCAAACGACGACCTGCAGGTAGAAAAAAACAGAATAATTATCCCTCAAGGTCCAGATGCCGGCTTCATCGGAGCTTTCAGCTACGTCTCATGGTCTTCGTCGGCAGACTGAGTTCGCACATGACAACTAAGCAAACTTAGTGTGCCGAGTTGTGGCTCAAAGTTGTAAAAGCTTTCAGAAATAACAGTAACTTAATTTTTTTGTCAAATTGCTATTTCTACAGTCAAGCTTTTGCTTTCACACTCATTAATGTTTTATTGTTTAATTTGAATGATATTTTAGTATTTTATTTCAGTTTTTAGGCTTTCTGATTTATGAATCTTTTACCTGATTTTACAAACATCAAATAAAGGAAACACTTACACAATTATATTTAAAAGTATACATTACTACATAATTTTTTAATGTCCACAAAAATGTAGGACATTAAGAAGAAATTTTCCGCTGAAAAATTTTAACGTTTTTTGTTTTGTAAACTTTTATAGTGAACCTGTTAACCTGTCTTTAAATTTTACGTCTCCTGGTTTCCACCATTCTCATCAACAATTGTACCTAATTTCAGGTTTACATTTGACAGTGTTGTAGTTTTAAAGGGCAATAATCAGAAAGGATTTGCACATATAAGCTTATAATTTCACATTTTTGTTGTTTATAAGGAGTTAATAATTTAAATAACACATATTTGTATGAAAGAGTTGTTAGTTTGGGTTGACTAATAATTTATTTCATATGTACACAAACTGTAGAAATGAGAAAAGTTGTATGAATATCAACTAAAGAAAACTAGTAAACAACAAATTAAAAACCGAAGAAATGAAATTAGGTTTTGGACGCAGCAAGGTTTCTTCAGATTATAATAAAATTGTAAAGACTAAAGCATCTGTTTATCACAGAGCATAATTTCCTTCTAAAGCTAGAAAACAAAGATTATAATGTGACTTGCTCCTCCTCAGGTCTCCTCAGATGACAGTGACGCCTCCTTCCTCAACCAGGAATGGAGCTTGTTCTTCAGCAGGACAGGAATGCAGTAAGATTTATGTCTCAGTACAAGAATATTAGAAGATGAACGTCATAAATAAGCAAATTGTAAATCTTTTACACTCCACTTCCTTCTTTTCTTTCCTTCCTCTCTTCAGGCCAGAGGAGTTGTGGGTCAGAGGAGAAGAGCGCTCCCTCCTGGAGGCCCGTCTCTTCCCGGTCCTCCACCCCAGAGGAGGCGCTGTGGGTCTGGATGGAGGAGTCGGCTGGTTGCTGGGGGGGCCCGGCTGTCTGAGGAGGTGGAGGGAGGCCTGGAGACTCTCTCTGAAGGAGGTGATGTCACTCACCCACCAGGAGGCGGAGCTCCAGTGGAAGGAGGAGCTGCTGTTCCTGGCGGGGAGGAGGAGGATAACCGACGCCCTGAGGAGTCGCACCGACGTCTGCCTGCTGCCCAACTTCAGGGCCGCGGTACTGGGAGGCCAGCAGGGGGCGCTGCTGGAAACACTGGACAAGAGTGAGTCTGAAATACAACCTTGTTTTACTCAACAGTGTGTCATTACAGAAGACTACGGGTGTCATGAAAACATTTGTAGTTTTTTATGAACGTACCAACTCACTAGGATCTGCAGTTTTAGTTACCAGCATCCCAATGTCAGTCTCTAGCATCCATAGCCTAGTTAGTAGCATTCTTATGCTAAACCTCCTTGGCTAGTCATTAGTATCTGTTGTAGAGTCACTAGAATCCCTACACTAGTTGCTAACATGCCTCCAAGCTAGCCACAAAGGATAGTCACGATCATCTGTAGACTAGTCAGTAACATCCCAAGGCTCATTACTAGCATGCCTAGTCTAGTCACTAACATCCCCTTGCATACCTGGGCTAATGTATAGCATCTGGTGGGTAGTACCATTATTATGCTACACATCCTTGGCTGGTCACTAGTACTTTTAAGACAGCACTCGAATCCCTACTCTAGTCACTGACATCCCTATGCTAGCTACTAGCATCCAAAAGCTAACCACAAACATTCATAGAATAGTCGCTAGCATCTGTAGGCTAGTTACAAGGATCCAAAGCTCATTCCAAGCATTCCAAGACTCATCACTAACATCCCCATCTAGCTACTAGCATCCCATAACTAGCCACAAACATTCATAGGATAGTTGCTAGAATCTGTAGGCTAGTCACTGGGATCCCTAGGCTCATTACTAGCATATCTAGACAAGTTACTGACATCCTTAGTCCGGCTACTACCATATAACAAATCTATAGCATCTGTAGGGTGGTTAGTACCATTACTATGCTAGACATCATTGGCTGGTCACTAGTACCTGTAAGACAGCACTCTACTCTATCACTAACATCTCTATGCTAGCTACTAGCATCCAAAAGATAGCCACAAACATTCATAGAATAGTCACTAGCATCTGTAGGCTAGTTACTAGGATCCCAAGGCTCATTCCTAGCATGCCAAAACTCAACACTAACATCCCCAGGCTAGCTAATAGCATACCTAGGCTAATCTATAGCAACTGTAGGCTAGTTAGTAGCATTATTATAATCGACATTTTTGGCTAGGCACTAGTACCTGTAAGACAGTCACTTGAATTCCTGCTCTAGTCACGAACATCCCCTGCTAGCTACTAGCATCCCATAACTAGCCACAAACATTCATAGATAGTCGCTAGAATCTGTAGGCTGGTCACTGGGATCCCTAGGCTCATTACAAGTTACCGCAATCCTTAGTCTATCTAGTAGCATATAACAAATCTTTAGCATCTGTCGGGTAGTTAGTACCATTATTATGCTAGACATCATTGGCTGGTCACTAGTACCTGTAAGACAGCACTTGAATCTCTACTCTAGTCACTAACATCTCTATGCTAGCTACTAGCATCCAAAAGCTAGCCACAAACATTCATAGAATAGTCACTAGCATCCATAGGCTAGTTACTAGGATCCCAAAGCTCATTCCTAGTATACCAAGACTCGTCACTAACATCCCCAGGCTGGCTACTAGCATATCTAGGCTAATTTATAGCATCTATAAGCTAATTAGTAGCATTATCGTGCTAGACATTCTTGGCTAGTCACTAGTACCGGTAAGACAGTCACTTGAATTCCTGCTCTACTTAGTGACATCTCTAAGTTAGCTACTAACATCCAAAAGCTAGCCACAAGCTTCCATAGGACAATCACCAGCATCCCCAGGCTAGCTACTAGTATACTAAAGCTAGCCACAAGCATCCATAGGATAGCTGCCAGCATCCATAGACTAGTTAGTATCCTTCTTATGCTAGCAACTAGCATCCTAGGCTTGTCACTTGCACTTGTAAGTCAGTCGCTAGCACTCCTAGGCTAGCCACCAGCATAGTTACTAGCATCCCTAAGCTAGTTACCAACATCCAAAAGCTAGTCACTACCATCCATAAAGTGGTTACTCTGCTTTTTTTAAGGAACATTATGGAACATTTAAATACAAAGTGTTTGTATTGTCACTTTTAGGTATAATAGTCTAAAGCACATGGGTGAAACAACAAAATAATTTAAAAAGCCTGACAGCTGTCAATAATCTAGCTGCAAAATACGATAACTGAGTGTGCAGATGTACCAAAATCCACCTCCCAGTAACTCTGAAGATCACAAAGTTGCTCCAATAAATAAGGTAGTGTGAGTTAAATTAATGTAAAAACACATCAAACATAGTTGAGGTTTTAACCAACTGCTGACTTTAAATTGGTTTATGTGAGTTTAAAACAGAGGATCTTTACAGAACATTCTCATGTGTTTTCAGTCGCAGCGGGGAGCATGGATCAGGGGGTGGAGCCTGGACCACAGCTGGGCGTGGCCGCTCGCTGTCTGTCCTGTATTGCTGATGTATTGGTGTGCATGGCGGGAGGGAGGGGGGGTCTGAGGAGTGGACCGGCCGCTAACGAGGCCTGGAGCTCCGCCTACTTCCTACTGGAGGAGGGTGACCTGAGAGGCGGAGTCTACGCCCTCGCCACACAGAGACAGCAGTGGCTCAGCAGGTAGGCATCACGCTCTGGGTTTTACTCTGTGGGTTTGGTGGGTTTTTAATGATGCATGTCGGTGTTACTGCCCCCTACAGGCCGGACCTGCTGGTGCGGGCGGCGAGGCATTACGAGGGTGCCGGCCAGGTGCTGCTACGTCAGGCTGTGATGTCATCGCAGAGATTCATCTCCATTGGACAGGGGGAGGTCCGGCTCTTTGGACAGTGGCAGGAAGTGGAGTGTCCGGCCAGACTGGACCTGGCAGGTCAGCATTTTATTACTTCGCCAAGAAATGCAGCAGTTATGTGAGGATCGGCGTATGTTTGTCCGTCCGTCTGTCTGTCTGTGTGCAACATTACTCAAAGACAGACAAATGGATTTGGATGAAATTTTCAAGAAAGGTCAGAAATGACACAAGGACCAAGTGATTAGATTTTGACAGTGATACCTTTTATAATCTTGATCCACGGATTTGTTAAAGATTTCTGTATCATTGTGAGATAGCAGCACGGCGTCACTGTAACCATGACAACAAGTGAACGCTACATCAGCTGCCTGCCAACGATCACATGATTGCATTCATCATAAATGATACGACTGAGCAGACTTGGTGGAGTACTGCGCTCTGAGTGCTTTTTCTGTTTTACTTTTTGTAGATTGTGATGAGTTTAGATAAGCTACTGTTTGATTAAGAGCTGCCAAACATGCCAGTTTCTAATTCATACAAAACAACATTTTTACTTTGTTGTCCTGCTAGAGCAACGGTCCCCAACTACCAAGTACCACAGAAAGAATAAAAACGTTTTGTTTTTTATTATGTTTCCGGCGGAGTCTGTGTGAGGTTTTATTTTGAAAAATGACTAGATCGTCTTCCTGTCACTTCCATCTGTGTTTGTTTCCCATCAGTTTTCATGCAGTTAAATGAAGCCATCAATCTCACCCCTCCCAAAATGAATAAAAAGAATACATCTCTGGAGAGCTTCTTGCTAAAACAGAAGAAAAAGTAAACACATGCTCAGCAAAAAAACAAATTTTATTAGTTTATGACACGTTTTTTTAATTAAAAAAAAAATTATTATTTGTTATGTGCGTCATGACTGGTCCGTAGAAAATTGTGTTGCTTGAAACTGGTCTGTCGGGCAAAAAAGGTTGGAGGCCGCTGTACTAGATGACGTTTTTGTCCAGTGTTAACACTTACATTTTCAATTATCAATTAATGATTTTGTTGATAAAATGACAGAAAATGGTGAAAACTACAAATAAGTGTCCACACTTTCACACCAGGTTTTAACGTAACCTAGATCAAGGTTTATGAAAACAAAATACAATTTACGCTTCATCAGATGTGTTTTCAAAGCGTAGTTTTCAGTTTTGCAAGAAGAAACACTTAACAAAGATAAAGATGAGTTGCTGTTTGATAAAGAGCAGCTGAACTTTTCTGTTCTTAAATAAGTTTTGATTCTTTTTTTGTGTTGCAGGCGGCTGGAGTGACACTCCGCCGATCGCCTTCGAGCACGGCGGCTCTGTGACCAACGTTGCCGTGAAGGTCGATGGGAAGCGTCCTATTGGTGCCAGAGCTCGACTCATTGTTGATCCTCGCCTGGTGCTGGTCAGCTGCAGCGGAGGGCGACACAGTGCAGCTTCCTCTACCATCGTGTGCAACAGCCTGGATGACCTGAAGGACTACTGTCAGCCTCACGCTCCTGGTAGAGCACCCACTGGTTAAATGGTGTAAACAGGGTGAGGCAGACACGAAAGGCTGAGTTTTACTTTGTGTTTGTGCTGCAGGAGCTCTGCTGAAGGCGGTGTGTGTCTGCAGCGGTCTGGTGTCGCTGGACTCCCAGCATCCTCTGGGGCATCAGCTGAAGGAGAGGTGGAGAGGAGGGCTGGAGATCCACAGCTGGTCTGAGCTGCCAACTGGATCTGGACTGGGTGAGAAACAGAGCAGCACATGTAATAAAATAATAATTATAAATAGATAAAATTAGATAAAAGCAATAATCTATTGCTAATAAAAACAGGAGTAATGAAATACATGCTAATATGAATAATAATATTTAATAATAGCATAAAGATACAATACAATGCAATTAATATGATATAAATATTATTATAATATAATGAATTATATAATAAAAATAATATAAGCAAAGTGAGTAATTACAATGATAAATGATACTACAATAAATTAACAGAAATAATCAATAAGGAAAACAGAAAAAAGAATAGAAAACAAATAAAATTGTAACAATAATCAATTAATAATAAAAAGAAGTCAAAAACTAAATAATGTACCAAATAAAATTAATAAAAATTGATAATAATAGCATAGAACAAGATAATAAGATAATAAAGAGTAACAAAATAAGGAATAATAAAAAAGAAAATTAATATAAATAAAATGTAATAATAACAATGACAAATAACACTAAAATGAAGTATTAGTAATAATAAAATACTATAAAAAGCAATACAATTATTATTAATATTATCCACAGCTGGCCAGAGCTGCTCACCAGATCTGAAATACATCAGAAACAGAGAAAGAAAAAAACTAACTAAAATAAATATAAAAGTAGTAATAATGATAATAATTAAAGCTGCAAGCAGTGTTGGACGGGTCCTGGCATCCGAGCGGCCCGGATTTTGTAGCTCTAGGTCAAACGCGGCCCGGGGGCTGAATTTTCTTAGTTTTCTAGGGGACGCTATTGAGCCATTTTGGCACGCACGTGTGCCATTCCTCTAAAATATCAAATTTTTCACCAGTCCTGGTGTGTGTGGCGATTTTCATGTGTTTTCGTGTATGTTTAGGGTGTCAAAAATGCCGATTTCCTGGCCGATGGAAAAAAAAAATTCCTAGGGTTTCAATAGGTTCCTCGTACCACTTCGTGGTGCTCGGACCCTAATAATAAGGAATAATTAAATAAACAAAATATTAAACTAAGATTATGCAAATGAATAATAATAATAAACAAGAGTAATGTCAGAAGACAACAAACTACATCTCTACTAGTACATAAAAATGACAAACATCTACAGCTAAACTTAAAAAGTACATCTACACAAATAGGGCAGCAGGGATGATAAAAACATCTACATAAACCTGATTTTTGTTGTAAAACAACAGAGAAAACCAACATCTGCCAGTAATAAACAGAGTCAACAACGACAGAACAGAAAAGCGACATTAACAACTTAAAATACTGCAATAAAATAAGCGAGACGAAATAAAACCCAGCTGTATGTGATGGAAGAAGTTCAGCATGTTGATGAGTTTCTGTCCTGCAGGTACCAGCAGCATCCTGGCGGGGGCGCTGCTGGCTGCAGTCTACAGATGCACCGGCCGAACCTACAACACGGACTCGCTGATCCATGCAGTGCTTTACCTGGAACAGATACTCACCACAGGTTTGTCTGTTGTCGTGGTTACACTGAAGGGGGTGTGGTCTACTTCAAATGGCTCCTCCTTTCCTATGTCCTCCTTCTTCTTCTTCGTCTTGTTCCAGGTGGAGGTTGGCAGGATCAGGTTGGAGGTCTGGTGGGCGGGGTTAAGGTGGGTCGATCCAGAGCGTCTCTTCCTCTGCAGGTGGAGGTGGAGCGTCTGCATCTTTCAGAGAAGTTCCTGGTTTCTCTGGAGCAGCACCTCCTGCTGGTTTACACCGGCAAGACCCGGCTGGCTCGAAACCTGCTGCAGGTCGGTACCTTCACACCTGCAGGTCAGAGATTCCCATCCGTTAAACTGTACCACTCCTCTCTAGGTTAACCCCGTAACACCGATTGTCACAAATTCGCATCATACCGCTTTCATTCAGCTTTCATGCCACTTTGTTCATTTTCAATACGTACCTCGGAACCTTTTGCAAGCACTTATTTCTCGTAGGACCAGTCGGAGTGGGACCTAAACTATCATATATCTGTTATTATTATTATATATCTATTTTATGTGCTACAGACACATTGACGGTCTCCACTTAATTTAGCATCAGCTGGAAAGCAAAAACACAAATAATAATTTTTTTAATATAATTGTAAATAAACTCAGGCATCAAGGAGTTAAATCACAAGGGTTTCCTTTCTGGGGGATAAGCTGAAAATGTTTTGTTGCCATGGTGATGCTGCACGAGTATATTCTCATCAAAGTGTTAGTTTAACCCTCTGAATCCCAAAACTCGCCAGTGTGTTTGAAATGCATGTTATTTACAAAAAAAGACATTTTTTTAGATTTGTCAGAGCCAGAAATTGTTAAAATAGACAGAATCTACATCTTTCTGACAGTCCTTGAACTAATCATTTGCTAATCAAAGCTTAACCACATTAAGCCTAAAATCATATTTAATCAAAATCATTGTAGTCTATGCGTCTTTTTTTTTTTTTTTAATGCCAAAAATGTACTGCTTGCTTTAGCCAGATTCTATGAAAAACAAAATATTCCGGTGCTACTTGTTGCAGCCGTAAAGCCAAAAATGAATTAGCTGCCACCAGCAGTCATGTGACAAAAATCCAGGAACTCTTTGGCTGAACTGCAGGGTGTGTTTACATAGAGTAGACAGGAGACAAGTATGAATGAACATATGTGTCATATATATGCATATATATATGTTGTAAGATGTCTATGACTAGAGTCACAATTTCTCCAGTATTCATAAAACCATTTAGACAATTGTAATAAGTTGCACATACTATTTCCTACTGGTTGTCAAAGAAAGAAACAATGAAGTTCAACTATTTTTCTATTTTACAATCATTTATAGCATTGATACGTGACATACCTAACTGCGCCATTCGTCATGGTTGTTCTGTTTCCATAGAGGTGAAGGACTTTGTATTGCAGAGAAAAATGGGCCCACAGTGAGGAAAAATGTGAGCAAAGAGCAAAGAAAACTGCCCATGGAGTTGAGATGGTTAAACCTCACATAGTCTTTGTGTAGAGCTTTATTACAACTGTTCTTCTTGCTTTCTTACTGTTCAAATGTAATGAGACACGTTAATGGTTCTTTTATTTAGCCTTCCTGTTAATGTATTTAACAAACAAGCAGAATTAAAAATGCATGACCCTGCTCTGCTCTGCGCTGCTCTGGATTGGAGATGATGGTGGTGGTTTCATCTGCAGGATGTGGTTCGTAGCTGGTACAGCCGGCTGCCCTCCATGGTCCAGAACGCCCAGCAGCTCGTGTCCAACTCCGAGGAATGCACCAGGGCCTGTTTAGATGGTGACATGGTTTATTTATTATCAATTACTGACCTCAAACTACAAACAGTTTATGAATAGGTGGACAAATAAAACCAGACAAAAAGCAGCCCACAGTCGTTACACAAAACGACACACTGCACAGTCCTTATTTTTATGGTTTCAGACAAGAAATAGTCCAACATGTAGCGCTGGAAAACAAACACAATATATTAATCAGTTATCTGTAGACCTGCTAGGTGGATATTTTCACCGTTAGACAGAGCCAGGCAAGCTGTTTCCCGTTTTCAGTCTTTATGCTAAGCTAAGACTGCTGTTTCCCTTGTTTCTAGTCTTTATGGCTAGCTAATGCAGCAACTTCCCATCGTTGTTAGCATTTATGCCAACCTAAGCTAGCTGTTTCCTCTTATTTATCGTCTTTATGCTAAGCTTATGGTTTCCCCCATTGTAAGTCCTTAAGCCAAACAAATGTTAACCTTTCCCCGTTTTTAATCTTATACTAAGATAAGCTAGGAGTTTCCTTCTGTTTCCAGTCTTTATGCTGAGCTAAGCTAGCTATTTCTCATTGTTTCTAGTCTTTGTGCTGAGCTAACTGTATCCCCCATTTTTCAGTACCTAAGCTAGTCTAAGTTAACTGTTTGCCTGTTTCAGATGTTTATGCTAAGCAAAGCTAGTGGTTTCCCCCAATTTCCAGGCTTGTGCTAAAGGAAACAGTTAAGCTAAGCTAGCTATTTACCCTCCTTTCAAATCTTTATGTTAAACTTGGCTAGCTGTTTTCAGTCTTTATGCTAAGCTAAGCTTGCTGCTTGATCTTGTTTCCAGTTCTTAAGTTATGCTAATTTAACTGTTTACCCTTGTTCCCAATCTTTATACTGAGCTAAGCTAGCAATTTTGCGTTGTTCCTAGTCTTTCTGCTAAGACAGCTCTTTCCCCTTACTTCTAGTCTTTATGCTAAGTTAACTGTCTCCCCCATTTTCAGCCCTTAAGCTAGTCTATGTTAAGTGTTTCCCGTTTTCAATCTTTATGCTAAGCTAAACTAGCTATTTACCAGCCATTCTAGTCTTTATGCTAATCTTAGTTAGCTGTTTCCAATCTTTTTGCTAAGCTAAGCTTGCTGCTTGGTCTTGTTTTCAGTTCTTAAGTTTAATTGTTTAACCCTTTTCCAGTCTTTATGTGAAGCTAAGCTAGTAGTTTCCCCCAGGCTGTCTTCCTCTGTTTCAAGTCTTGATGCTAAGCTAACCGTTTCCCGGTTTCCAGTGTTTATGCTAAGCTAATTTAACTGTTTGCCCATTCCCGGTCTTTATGCCAAATTTAGCTAGCTACCTCCAGTCTCTATGCTAAGCTAAACTAGCTTTTTCCTCGGTTTTTAGTCTTTTTGCTCAGCTAAGCTAGATGTTTATTACATACTTAATTCAGTTTTAAGTTTTGTTAGATTTACATCTGTTTGTATTACAAAGTCATTACGTTAAACACTGAGCTGCTCCTTAAAGAAGAACCAGGAACTACAAGTAAAACCAGGTTAGCAGCTGTAGCTTGTTGATTATTTTATGTCTTCCCAGGTTCTCTGTCCAGACTGGGCCAGTGTTTGGACCAGTCGTGGCAGCAGAAGAAACTGATGGCTCCTGGCTGTGAACCGGCCTCAGTTAGATCCATGATGGAGGCCCTGAGGCCCCTGGTTCTGGGTCAGAGTCTAGCCGGGGCCGGAGGAGGAGGCTTCCTCTACCTGCTGACCAGAGAGCCTCGACAGAAGGAGGCAGTGCTGCAGGTTCTGAACAACACACCGGTAAGAACCAGGACAGGTCGGGTCAGAGCTTATTTTAATTCAACACAAAAATACACACTTTTATTAAAAATACAACAGAAATAAACAGAAATACAATCCAAAATACACAATTACACAGAAACACAACCACATAAAGATACAAAAATGTGCACAAAGACAATATTTATATGAACCATGTGGCAGACATATATTTTATTCATTATAATTTACACAACTGTTACTATTTGAAACATTCAACAACAAAGAAGGGCTCAAATACTTACAAATACAACATCAAATGCACAAAAACAACATAAAAATCCAGAAATACAGAGCAACAATATGAACAGACATACAACAGAACAGTGTCAGCGTCAGATTATGAACAACATTTAATAATGTCATGAGAGCTCAGCTTTAATATGTTCACAGTTGTTTTAAGTCAAAGATTTTACCTCAAGATGCTCCACTGAGTTTCTTTGCAGTGGAGGGACCATTAATCAGCAACCTGAGGGGACAGATGTGCTTTTTATTTACTGATAAATAACAGTAACCACTACCTGCCCATCATTTCTGTCCTTACAAATATTCTTTCTGATTATTTAGCTATTCTAACCTTCATTTAATTGCATTTTAAATGTTTTTTCTGTCTCAAACTGAACTTGTTTCAGGGTCTGGGAGACTTCAGTGTGCACTCAGTGGAGCTGGACATGGACGGGATCACTGTCCTGCCACTGTCCTGATTTAGAGGAAGAAAATGAGACATTTATGGGTAAAACTGTGTAAAAATGATAAGTTTAATTGTTTTTATTTGAATAATGAATCTAGATCACTGAACAGTGCTGATTATTGAACGGTGATTGCATTTTAACATTTCCCATCTTGATGATGCATCTGATTTCTTATAAAAGAACATCTACAAACACTCATGATCAATAATGTTTTATATATCCGTTTTTGTTACTAGCTGTAGAGCTGGTGACAGCAGCATTTCTGCCAGAGCTGATATGTTTTTCTATATATTTTATCTGTTTTTGATGATGAAGAAGTGGGATTTATTCAAAATCTTCTGTCCACTAACTGACCATGAGTATTGATCTGTAAAGTAAATGAATAAATATTGAAAGAGGTCATTGTTTTAGAGTGTTGGTGTTTTTTAATGATTATTAAGGAACGTGGCAGAATTATGTGACGATCTGTGTTGGTCTGTCTGTCCGTCTGTCTGTTAGCAATGTTACTCAAAAACAGACTAATGAATTTGGATGAAATTTTCAGGGAAGGTCAGAAATGTCACAAGGACCAAGTGATTAGATTTTGGCAGTGATGCAGCTTATAGTCTGGATCCACAGATTTGTTAAAGATTTCTGTGTCATTGTGAGATAGCAGTACGGTGTCACTGTAACTATGACAACAAGTGAACACTACATCAGCTGCCTGCTGACCATCACATGATTGTGATAATACTACAAATCCACCACTGTGGACTTATCAGGACTTATCTGTTGGAAATGATACAAGGAACAACTGATTAAATCGTGGGGGTGTTTCTGAGTCCCATCAATTCCCGCCACCTGCTACATATTTAGGTCATATGATTCAGTATCCGTACATAACGTACACATGCATAACACACGCCTGTGCTCAGCGCAAGGTCATTTTTTTTGTGGGTACATCTATATTAAATGGACACATTCTATGTTGCCGTTATTTCTGATCATCAATAACTCAAAAAATGCTGCATTATAAAAAGTGACAATACCATAAGGGGGAATGAGCGGCCTTGGCGGAATACTCTGCTCTCTGAGTGCTTTTCTTGTTCAAAATTTGCCAAAATTATTATATCTAATATCAAACCTAGACAAAATTATCAATATATATTATATACTTATACATACATAAGTGATATATCTCCATAAAAACAACTGAACAGCAGAATGCGCATCATGTATTTAGTTTTTTTTTTTTGCAAAAAGACTCCAAATCTAAATATTTCCATTTCTGTCAATCTACTAAATCATTAATGTTTTAGAGTTACCAAATAACACTAATCAGCTATTCTTCAACCTGATGAGAGTAAAACTGAAAAAAAATACATGGCATTTGTGTTTCTTGAGTCTTTGTTTCTAAGAATAAAATTTTCAAAGTTCTATACAAAATTAAAATGAGCTTCAGAGTCTGTTGAGGTTTCATAAAGAGGTTGTAAATACTTCTGGGTGTAACAATTAATATTTTCTTTAAGCAATTGTTTTGATTTTCCTCTCCTGCTTAGTAACCATGAATAAATGTAAAAGTTGGTAAACATAGAGATCCATGAAGAATAACTGTTTTTTGAGAAGTTTATTTTCATATTAGTAGAGAAGAAAACATTTTTTTTTACAAATAAGTGTAATATCTGTGACACCAAAGTTATTTTGACATTCATTCTTGGAGCGCTTATATTTGATTATTAAACATACAAAATGTCAAACTTATGACAAATATTAACATGTTGCCAGATATTATATACATGTCTTGGCCTGATGATGTGCAACCACAAAAAAACCCCAAAAATACAGTAAATAATAAGACACAAAAGATTACAATATAGTTTTCTCATTTTTTTAATGAGCTTTAAGGCTGAAACAAACAAATATTTTCATATCAGTTATGAAAATTACAATCATTGCATGGATTAGTTGCTATGTAACGTCCAGGAAACAACAAAAAGTGAGAAATACTTTGTGGCACCACATATCAGCAAGAAGCAGCTTCACCGAGGCTGTGAATGAAGATGGACGACATGAAGATAAACGGGTTCTGGTTCTGGTTCTGGTGATTTAATGACTCAAGTCCTTCTTTATAAACCTGTTGGTCCAAACTCATCAGACTGTCAAACTCGTCTTCAGCTTCACTTCCCGGCGACCACAGACAGCTGGTCTCTGATTCGTCCCAGTCCGTCCAGGATGGTGTCCAGAGACTCCCTGCTGAGCTCCACTGTTACCGTGGAAACCGACTCACCGCCTGCCGACGGACACGGATCCTCCATCTGAAAACGCATCGAGATCAGGTCATTAAAATAATCAATAATTATCAATACAGGATGTAATTTAACATTCATCGTGATGAACTTCTCAGCTGATCATTCCCACCTTCAGCTGAACCAAACAGGTCGGCACCGACATCCGACTGACCGAGTCTGAGCCGGTCACCAGGTCAACTCTCCAGCTCAGGTCCTTCAGCTGAGGGAGGGACACTGTAAACAAACAAACAAATAAAAATACAAATGGATTATAGTTGAAAGTTACAACTAAACATTACAGATTTAATTTTAACCACAGGAGGGAAGAAATCAAGAATGCTCAGGTTGGTTGTTTAGTTTTTAAAAAGTGGTATTTTATAGTAATTTAACTGTGAGGCAGTACTTTATAGTACTCTGACTGTATTTGGGGGTAGTTTATAGTAATTTAATTCTGTGAAGCAGTACTTCATAGTACTTTGGCAGTGTGTTATAGTAGTTTATAGTAATTTAACTTTATGAGGCAGTACTTTATAGTACTCTGGCGGTACTGGCAGAACTGTAGCTAAGTAGTACTTTATTGCACTATAACTGGATCCAGAGATAGTTTACAGTAATTCAACTGTTTGTGATGGTAGTTTGTAGTAATTTAACTGTGTGAAGCAGTACTTCATTGTACTCTGACTGCATGTAGTGTTAGTTTGTAGTAATTTAACTTTATGAGGCAGTACTTTATAGTGCTCTGGTGGTATGTTATGGTAGTTTATACCAATTTAATTGTGTAAAGCAGTATTTTACAGTACTCTGGTGTGCTGTAGTAGTTAATTGTAATTTAACTATGTGAGGCAGTACTTTATAGTATTTTTACTCTGTGGTGGTAGTTTATAGTATTTTAACTTCATGAGGCGGTACTTTATAGTATTTTGACTGCATATGGTGGTAGCTTAGGGTAATTTAACTGTATAAAGCAGTACTTTATAGTACCCTGGCAGTGTGTTATAGTAGTTTAACTATGTGAACCAGTACTTTATAGTACTCTGACTGGATGTGATGTGGCTGTAGTTTATAGTAATGTAATGTGTAAAGCAGTAATTTATAGTACTCTAGCGGTATGTTATAGTACTTTATAGTAATTTAACTATATGAAGCAGTACTTTTAGGTACTCTAACTGTATCCAGACACAATTTTTAGTAATTTAAAAGTAAGCAGCAGTGATATTTTATAGTAATTTAACTGTGTTAAGTTGTACTTTATTACACTATAACTGCATGCAGACATAGTTTATAGTAATTCAACTGTATATAGAGGTAGTTTATAGTACTTTAAGTGTGCAGAGGAGTGCTTTAAAGAACTTAAATTGTATCCAAACAGAGTTCATAATACTTTAACTGTGTGATGCAGTATTTTATAGGACACAATATTCCTTAAGTGGCCATCACAATAAATTTTAAACACCAGCTTTCCTTTGAAAATTCCATCATTTACATTCGTTTTGTTCCCATAAGATCAGCAATACACATCCACACACACACACACACACACACACACACACACACACACACACACACACACACACACACACATATTCTGAAAGTTTAATCACTATCTCTGTGAGGACATTTACTGAAACTCTGAGTCCTCCAATGCTGGTCCTCACAGACATAGACAAACATTACAAGTGCACATAGCAGCAGAATAACTGGATAATGGATGAGGTGATGAAGTAAAGTCTACTCACCCTGATCATTGACCGCTTCTGTCCGCCATGTTGGACTGAAAAACAGCAAAGGGATGATGATGTCATTACAGCATGTACTTACATCACACTGCATCAACCAATCAGTTTTCTCTCCTGATATAAATGATTAGAATCTTTTGACATTTAAATGATGTTGTACAGAGGTTGTACTCTCTGCTGCTGTAAACTGCTGCTATCTATTTCAGTAATAACGGTTCTACATGGAGGTTTCTGGGGAGCTGACCTGTTCTCCAGCAGGATCTTGGTGATCAGGTTCTTCAGACTCGAGTGGAAGGACTCGGGGAACACGGCGAGGATCTGCTCCGGAGAACTGAGGTTGTTGAAGACGACGTGATGGGACAGAACATGGAGGGACCGAACCAGCTGGAAGACAGAGACAAGAACTGGGTAAAGTCTCGAGTCAAGACCAACAAGTCCAGAGTCAAGACCATATCCCAAGTCAATATGAACAAGTCCCAAGTCAAGACCAGAGGCAAGATGAACGAGTCTGGAATCAAAACCAGCGAGTCCTGGTCCAGACCCAGCTAAAAATCAAGACTAGTGACTCTGAATCCAGACCAACAAGTCCTGATGGAGGACTAACAAGTCCGGAGTCAATACTAACGAGTCTCGATTCAAAACCAACAAGTCCTGAGTCAAGACCAACTGGTCCCAAGTAAAGACTAGTTAGGCCTGATTCAAGACCAAATTGTCCCTAGTAAAAATCAGCAAGTCTTGAGTCATGACCAACAAGTCCTGAGTCTAAACCAGTGAGTCCTGTTTCAAGACCAACAAGTCCTGAGTAAAGACGAGTAAGTCCCGAGTCAAGAACAACCAGTCCTACTTCAAGACTAACAAGACCAATGAGTCCCGTGCCAAGACCAGCAAGTGCTGAGTCAAGATCAAGTTTTGAATCAAGACCAACAAGTCCCGAATAAAGACCAGTGAGTCCTGTGTCAAGACCAGCGACTCCTGAGTCAGGATCAACAAGTCCTGAATCAAGACTGACAAGTCCCAAGTCAAGGCCAGCGAGTCCTGATTCAAGACTAGAAAGTCCGGAGTCACACACGTACCAAATCCAGCCCAGAGACTCCCAAGTCAAGACCAGAGTCAATACCAGCAGGTTTTGAGTCCAGACTAACAGTTATGACCAAAAAGTCCAAGTCAAGACCAATGAGTCAAAACTAGAGTCAAGACCTCCTAGTCCAGATTCAAAGTTAAGCTGAGTTAAACCCAGTCTTCACTTAAAATCCAATTATTTACATTTAGTAAACTTGTTTTTGTCTACATATGGAGATTAAGTTGAGTCCTTAGTGTGACCTTGAACACACGTCTCCACAACATAAGTGATACAATCACACACTCATACAGGTTAGTGTTACCTGTACAGCCTGGTTAGTGTTACCTGTACAGCTGGTTAGTGTTACCTGTGCTGCCTGGGTTGCAGGGATGCTGAGTGTAGCTGCTGTGCTCTCAGTCAGTTGGCGACTTGGACCTTTATGACTCTGAACACAAACATCTCTGACAGCATCTTTGGACGGAGCCTCGAGAAACAAAAACACCTCACAGTCAACAACAACAACAACAACAACAACGTGACCATCTTAGAACACCACAGCTTTCTAACAGCTTCTCAGATGTGTGAAAATGGAGTTGATGAGAAGAGTGTGAGAAGTAAAACATGTAAAGATGCTAAAATTAAAGACATATAATGCTCTAAAAATATAGCATTCATAACAGTCAAACCTAAAACAGACAAAAATATACAACATACTTTTACAAAACACCCTTTTACTGAAGCGAAATGGCTTTGTAAGTAGCTACGCTTCTGTCTCTTCAAATCAAATCTGAACAACAGTTGAGAGTATCAGACCTATAGATATTTTTCATTATTTATGTATGTATTATTTGCATGTAAACTATTATTGTGTTCGTTTTTATATTTAACCTGTATGATGATGCATCTTTTTGCAATTAATAGCATTCTTATATTTTAAAAAATACTATTAAACTAAAAAAAAGTTCTATTTTTTGAAGGGTCTATAAAATCAGATTTTTAAAATTTTTTTTGTTAGTCTATAAAAGTCCTTTTTAAAATTTACTTGAATGATAAGTTACAGCACAACACGGCCAATATTCTCCAACATGATTTGGTATTAAAGGTGTTTTATGGCCCCAGAATTGATCTTGCTGGGGGTTACAATGCCATTTATTGCCTTATTGTATATATTTAATTATTATTATGTTAATAATATGGCCAGGGTTTAGATAAAAATCTGATTTTATGGTTAAATTACTAGTTAACTGCTGTGGTTTGTTTTGGTCAATACCTTTCGTTCGTCTTTCGTTCTTATTTTTGCCTTTTTTTAACCTCAGACTAACTTAATTTTCATCAGAATGTCCTCCAACAACAAACACAATCTCCAGTTTTTTGATAAAATTACAGTTTTGAGAACAAAAACAACGGAAGTAAATTGAATGAGAAACATACTAATGCTAACAGGCTAACGCAAACCCTGCAGTAATATTTATATTTTAGCGTTTTTTTCTGACAGTAAATAAAAACTAACAAACACATTGTGAATCTAAAAGTGGAGAGCGTTTAAAATGTCAATATCAATGATAAATACCTTCAGGAGAAGCTGCAAGTTATTAAAATCTTCGCTGGAAACAGCAGCAGCCATGTTGACATGTGACGTTGACTTGCGACAAGTCATGTGACGGACAGATGCCGCTGAGGCTCATGGGAAATGATGTACAAACCAAAAACAACACGCGAGACACTTAAAACAGCCACAAACTTGATTAAAATAGAAAAGAATTACGAAAGACTATTGTGACAAATTACACATATTTTTCATATTTAAATTTAGAACCAAAAAATGGGCCATAATAAAATTTTATACATAAATATAGAGGGAGCATTTTATAATAGCTTACAAATATATAAAAATTGTTGAGAATAAAACAGCAAAGGATGCAAGAAATGTCCTCCCTGTTCACCCTAATAAATGTTACTTTTTTCTTTTTTTTTACCACACTTGAAGGCAGCAGACAAATTAACACAATGTGTAATAAAAGTCATAAAATCTACAATAATAAACCAAATATTACCTTTAGTGCCAAATTATGTCAGAAAATACTGGCTTTGTCATGGAGAAATGGTTGATTTAGAGAAATATAAATATGGCTTTATAGCCTAGTGTAAATTCATATTTAAGAAACTTTTTAATATTTAAAAGAAAATGTATTTGGTTTATAGTAAACGTTATAGTATTATCAGTAAACCCTGCTATAATAGGGGCTGTATGCTCTCAGATGATGTAAGATAGAAGCAATATTTGCCTATGTGTAAATAAATAATAATAAAAACATGCATCTGATGGAAAATAAATTAGTGTGATGCCATAATTTAGTCAATATTGTGATTACAGACCCTGTAATACATCTACAGTCTCTGATAATGGACGTAATAATAATAATAAAATGTATTAAAGGTAATAAATCCTCAGTAAAGTGATGAACTGATGGTAACAGATAAGAGCAAACAGCAGCTCCTGGAGGTGGGGGCGGCTCGTCGCAGTCACTCTCTGCGGGGGACGGAGCGTGTCAGACGGGATGGAGGTTGTCGGTAGCCGCCGGCAGCTCCGCTGATCTGCGGCCGGCCGGTGCGGTCAACATGTCGGTGTCCGGGATGAAGAAGCAGCTGCACAAAGCGAGCCAGGTGAGCGGGCCGAGCCGAGCCGAGCTGAGCCGGGCTGGGGCGGTGTGTATTACACGAGGTGAACCGGGATAAGACTAATATCTGGAGGATGTCCTCTGGTTTCACTGCGACACTCGGCCTTCAGCTGTACTCAGGATCGATCAGAAAGAATCTATCGATCATTGATTATAAATGTGATGTTTTTATCTGCGACCTCCTTTAAACCTGCATCTGTAGCGGTGGTCAGCTGTTTACTGCTGCTACTACAATCACTGCAGTACTGCAGGATGTTTACAGGATCCTATCATAGCTGCTGCTGCTTTCACTAAAGGTACTTCCTTTGTGTACTAGTGGTGCCACAAGTACTATGATGCTGAAATACTGCAGTGTCACTACAAGTTAAAGTCCTGCATTCAAAGTTTTGCTGCTGTAATGATTTTATCTCAGTTTTGGAGTCGAATTCTGAGGTACAAAATGGACATTTTCACTTTCAGACAATATGAAAAACTTATACAATATGCTTTAAAGAATTTAATCTAAAAAAATATGAAAATCTGGCAGCAAAGGTCCCAGAAAAAAAATTAAGTGTTGTAACACTAAATATGGAGTAGTGAGAGTGCCAAATTACAAAAAAAAATCTGTAAAAGAGTAAAGATTTATTTTTGTAATTTGACACTCTCGCTTATATTGCCATATTATTTATATTTATTTTATTTATAAGCACATTTCTTCTTGTTTTTTTTTTTTAAACAGTTTTTATTTTTCTTTATATTTCTACTTTTATTAGCCTTTTCTTTTATGGATTAATTTTTTTTGATTAATATTGATTTGTAAAGCAACATTATTTATTTTTCATTCTATTCATTCTTCTTTATATTTCCACTTTTATTTTATTATTCTTTTATGAATTTATTTTTGTAATTTGGAACTCTCACTACTACTAGAAAACCGTAATAACTGGTGAAAAAAAATCTGTAAAATAACCACATTTTCAGTTATTTTAAATACAGTAAAACAGTGTCATTTTATGGTCTGTAACTCAACAAAAACCAAAAAAAAAATAAATCTGTAAATCAACAACAAAAAATTACTATTTTTAAATTCTTAGTATATTTATTTTTCTGTCAAATAATAGCGAATACATGTAAATTAATCAGATTTTTGCTGATTAAAATATAGGAAATTTTGTTTTGTAAATGCAGCTTTTTAATGGGGGCATTTTTTAAACAGTTAACATGTAAATTCGGATTTTTTTCTCAGATTTTATCTGTAATTTGACAAAACAGGAAAGGGTGTAAAACAACAGTGGAAAGTGTATTTATTATTTTATTTTGTTATCTTTTCTCTCCCATTAATCAGATTTATCTTCTGTCCCTGATTATAAACTGGGATATTAAGTAATTAAATCCTGCAGCGGCTCCAACACTAACCTGCTGCTGACTCGCTGATCAATCACTATTAATAATAAATAATAATACATCAGCCAAAGGAACCAAACCAGTATTTATACTGCAATACTTTAACTACTATTTACTTTTACTGAAGTAGGATTTTTCTTTGCTATGGGGATGTTTTCTGCAACATATGGACTCAGTCTGACTGTATTTGCATTTACAAAGATACTTTTTTGTGTTTTCAAGCTTATTTTTGGTGTCATGTAGAGATTCTGTCCTGATATGATGCTTTGTTATGAGGATGAACTAGTTTCTGTAGCTATTACTAGTTTCTCCTGGTGTGTGTATACCTTAGAGTGTCTTAAAAATGATGAAAAAGATGCTAAAACTAGATTATGTCTCTGCCAATCATGCTAAAATGGGATATTATTGTTTAATGTAGTATCTGTTGGTGTCTTATTGCTGCAGCTGCTGAACGAGAGGCTGATGGGAGCAGAAGGAACCAAGCTGGATGAAGATTTCCTGAAGATGGAGAAGGTTTGAAAATGATGCATTGAAACCTCTGTTTTTATCCGAGCCGACTCTGATTTCTTCCTGTGTTTCCGTCAGAGTGTCACCGTGATTCACATCCTGCTGGCCGAGCTGCTGTCCAAAACCACCGAGTTCCTGCAGCCAAACCCAGGTACTGAACCACAGCTGGAGCACATCTGTTTACAGGACAGAAAGAAAGTCTGGAGCAGCACAAAGAGGCTATCAAAGTGCAAATTACCAACCCCTACAGTTTAACTAGTGATCCAGGACCAGCTCCTTCTACAAGTTAAACACCTGATGAGTCAGTTTAGCTCCAATTTTAATCATCTTTGGAAACATTTTTTAATCAAAAATTGAAAATAATCAAATTCAAAAACAAACCGGTGATGGTAAATTTGTTAAGAAAAGGTTCATCTGGTAAAGGAGTGTTTGTTATAGAGCAAATCTAAAACTCCATGTGTTTGTGTGTGCAGCGTACCGAGCCAAACTGAGCATGCTCAACACCGTGTCCAGGATTCGAGGGCAGGGCAGGGCGACCGGCTACCCGCAGACAGAGGGCATGCTGGGAGATTGTATGCTGCTCTACGGCCAGGAGCTCGGAGCTGCTTCTGAGTTCGGTAAACAAACATTCATCAACACTCATATTTTACAAGATTTGTCATGCTTCTAACAGTTTGGGTGACTTTTTCCTTTAATAGTGCTGTTTTGAATCTGATTTTCTCAGTTTTTCTGAGCAAAAAGCCTCTTTAAATTCATTTTGTTGAGGCTTTGCTTTGTCTTCTGATAAACTTTAGGTTTATTTTTACACAGAAACATCACGGTTGACTTTGTTCCTGTTCTTTAACCCTCCAAACACCAAGCAGTTTCTGTGCATTTTTTGCTCCTGTCACATTTTTCTTCACTCTGGGTTCATTTTTCACTGCAGTATAAAGTCCTGCAGCTCTATGGAAACAGCACAACTATGACTAGAATAAAAGACAACATCAATATCTCTTCTCTGCAGTATGACACCGTTAGAATGTAAGCAATCCTAAGAAGGAAAAAAAATAAAAGTTTAGTTTCTCGCATTTTTTATTTTGCAAAATTGGAAAAAACCTGGAACCAACATGTACAACATTTTTCCAAGCGCCCACATGTGTTACCCAATACTGGAGGCTTCACATATAACAGATATTTAACTATTTATATTTACAAAACCTCTACAAACTGTTCTACATGTCATCTGTAGAAAGATGTTTCTCCATGCAGAATGTATCTCCAACAACTTGCTCCTCTGTTCACTGTTTCTGAGTCAAGCTGCATTTATTTCATTCATCCAGTAGCTTTGATTTTCCTCTCTTCTCTGTGGAAACACTGCCTGCAGTTCAACCTAAAAACTCTGTGAATTTGTGTTGTGTGATTGTTGGTCAAAGCTGAATGTGTCATGATTTCACAGTTGCAGTGAAGAGTGCAGAATCTTTTTTTTTTTTTTTTTTTTTTTTTACAGAATCTGGTGAATGGCACTGGTTTATTTTTGATGATTTCTTAATTGAGGTATGCAGAATAAAGAGATTTTAATGAAATATCTGGATTTTAAATTGAGACTTGGAACCACACCTCACACATGACGAGTTCAAGGGCTGCTGGAAAGTTAAAAATGCAACAATTCTTTCTGCTTTTACAGTTTTTAGCTGATATATGGTGTCATTTTGTCTGGTTCAGAGGGTTAAACCACAGTCAGAGCTTCTTTAAACAATCCATGAACTCCATTTTGTTTACAGGAGAATAGAACTAACAGTCAGTAGAAACCCAGGGGTCACATTTCTGTTCAGTGTTTGTGACTCTGTTGCTTCTTCTCCTGTTTTTCTTTGTTCGGTTCTCCGTCCAGGCGGCGCTCTGGCTGGTGTCGGTGAAGCTCTGCAGCAGGTCGCTCAGGCCAGAGACTCTCTGGACGTCAGCGTCAAGCGAACCTTCATCGACCCGATGCAGGATCTGCACAACTCAGAGCTGAAGGACATCAGGGTGAGTCGAGGAAACACTGCAGGTCGTCCAGACGCCAGAAAACACAGAATCACGACTGATGCTTCTGTTTTTATCAGAGTTTAATGTTTCATGTCTTCAGTTTCATGAAAAAACAGGTTCAGGTTTTTATCAGATGCTCACATTTGTGGTTTTGAGTTCAGAATCTCAACAACTTTGGATGATTTGTGTGGAAACATGATTCAGATGTTTATGTTTCACTCAGGATGAACTCTAATAACTCTAACCATAGAATAATTATCATATTTAATATAAACCATACTAAATAATTTAATAAACAAGTAATAATTATTTGATTAATTATAATAGTAATAATATATAAACAATGCTAAATAATTTAATAAACAAGTAATAATTATTTAATTAATTACAATAGTAATACTATATAGCTATAATGTATAATACAAACCATGCTAAATAATTTAATAAATAATAGTTATTTAATTACTTAAAATAGTAATAATCTATTTTTAAAAATGCTAAATAATTTAATGAATAAGTAAGAATTATTTAATAAATTCTAATAATAATAATAATAATAATAATAATAATAATATGTAATAAATATAGTTATAATAGAAACATATCTATAATATAAACAATGCTAAATAATTTAATGAATAAGTAATAATTATTTTGTTAATTCTAATAGTAATAATATATAATATAATTAAAATATAAACAATGCTAAATAATTTAACAAATAACACTTATTTAATACATTTTGATATTAATAATATACAGTATAATTTAAACAATTCTAAATATTTTAATAAATAATTAATAATTATCTAATTCATTCTAATAGTAATTATGTATAATAATTCTAATATATAATATAAATAATCATAAATATTTATCTATGCATATACAGTGTATTCAATTATAAAATATATGATACATATAATAAAAAATAATACAAATATAAAAAAAATTCTTGTATTATTAATTAATTATTAAGTAAATAACAATTATAAATAAATGGTTATATGTAGTGAATACCAACTGATGAATATTGAAATGTTCTCTTTTAGTAAAAAAAACAATGTGCAAAATATTTCAGCAAAGTTTTGTGTTAGAGTTTGTTTTTCTAAGATTTTAATTCTTACTGTAAATATCAATCAGTATTGTAATAATCAGTGTAAGTAAATGCAGCTTCATGTAGCTGCTAGTGTGGCTGCAGATTCTTTGTTCAATATTTAGCAGAAAATAAACAACAGCCAACAAAAACATCACATCTTTTCGGTTCATTGAGTCTAAAAACGTTTCTAATTTGGTCCTGATTAGCAGCAATCATGTTTGTTTCTGTTTGTTTCCTCAGTACCAGCTGAAGAAGGTCAACGGCCGTCGGCTGGATTTCGACTACAAGCGGAGACGAAGAGGGAAAGTTCCAACAGAAGAGCTGCGACAGGCCTGGGACAAGTTCATCACCTCCAAAGAGCTGGCAGAGAGAAGCATGTTCACCCTGCTGCAGAACGACGTGAGTTCAAACCCCAGAGACTCACTTCAGATCACTGATCCCACTAAATCTGGGTTATTCCACCTTAAATCATCAGGTTCCTTCAGCTCGACCATCTCTTATTTACTTGAAACTTTTTTATTATAAACTACGAATATTTAAAATTAGCTCTGTAAAATTTTAGCTTCATATCTCAAATACTTTCTAAGATAAATCCTTTCAAAATCTATCCACAAAATCGACCCACTTTTAGCAGGTTTTTTTCTCACATTGAAATTTGAGGCTGTTTATTCAATAACATCTGAGGAACTGTTAATGTTAAAAAGCTGACATTTTCACTGCTGTTTCTCATAATGTCATTGATTCAGAATCTGCATTATTGGGCAAATAGATCAAATAATCATATAAATATATAAATTAATAAGCAAATAAATAAAACATTTAAGCAGTCATGAAATATTTGGGTTGTTGTCATACAAGATGCCCAATCAGTTATGAAAGTTCGACTTTCTTTCATTTTTGTGACCACGTATTTCATATTTAAACTGTTTAACATATATTGAGTTTAGTATTATTGTGACATGCAGCTACATTTGGTTCAGAAACTATCATTAGTTGACTTCTGCTTTCTCATTTTTTGTTCATCTGCTCAAAGATTTTCATGACTGTTTGCATTTTTTTTCATATTTCAACTCACCCATAATCAGAGATTGTCTGATCTACTTGTCCAATGTTGTAGATTTTGAATCAATGACATGATGAGAAATAACTGTGAAGATTTCAGGTTTTTATCTTTAATAGTTCCTCAGATATTGTTATTCAAACAGACTCAAATTTAAATGTGTGAAAAATGTGTTGACGGTCAATTTAAAAAACATTATCTCAGAAAGAGTTTAATTTATGGAGCTAGAATCTCACAAATATCCTTATAAATATCCACATGTTTTGCTATAAAAACGTTCCTGCTGCAGGTGGATCAGCTCGGTCGTCTGGCCACTCTGGTCGCTGCGCTGCTCGACTTCCATCGCAATGCCCATCGCATCCTGCAGGGTCTCCATGGCAACCTGCAGGCCAGGTGAGGTTCAACCCCTCTGACATCTCTTTAGACCACAAGTACATTTACTTGACTGGAAACCGTCTGTTCAGTCCAGCTTCTCAGTGTTGTTTTATAATTTTATGGTATTCATTCTGCTACTCATTATTTCTACTTTTGTGAAGCTTCTGCATTTTCAGTTTTTGTTGTTAAGTAGGTGATAACTCTGTGGTTAATGTTCAAATCAAATCAAATTTATTTATAAAGCACTTTAAAACAACTGGAGTTGACCAAGGTGCTGTACAGAAGAGTAAAAACATGGTCAGAAGATAAAAATAATAGAACTAAGAACAAAATACAAAATACTCAGTAAAACATAAACAATAAATAGACTAACTAGACTGGACTTCACATCCCAGATACAATATATGTGCACACAGAAACAACAAACCTACGTGATGTGAAAAGCCAAAGAAAAATGTTCACTTCAGATAAATAAAAACATTTTATAATATGCAGCATTTGTTTATTTATTAGTTATTGGCGATCAGAATTCATGGTACCATAGAATGTGTTCGTTTAATATAGATGGACCCACAAACAAAATGACCTTGCGTTGAGCACAGGTGTGTGTTATACATGTGTACATTATATACAGATACCGAATCACGTGTCCTAAATATGTAGCAGGTGGCGGGAATTGATGGGACTCAGAAACACCCCCACAATTTAATCAGTTGTTCCTTGGATCATTTCCGACAGATAAGTCCTGATAAGTCCTCAGCTGTAGATTTGTAGTAGGATCACAATCATGTGATCATCAGCAGGCAGCTGATGTAGTGCTCACTTGTTGTCATGGTTACAGTGACACCGTGCTGCTATCTGGCAATGATAGAGAAATCTTTAACAAATCTGTGGATCCAGACTATAAGCTGCATCACTGCCAAAATCTAATCATTTAGTCTTTGTGTCATTTCTGACCTTCCCTGAAAATTTCATCCAAATCTGTTAGTCTGTTTTTGAGTAATGTTGCTAACAAACAGACAGACAGACAGACAGACAGACAGACAGACAGACAGACAGACAGACAGACAGACAGACAGACCTACACTGATCGTCACATAACTCCACCGCGTTCCTTGGTGGAGTAATAATAATTTGCTGTAAATGAGGATTTCTTACACTCAGAAGATCAACAAAAAGTTAAAATGTAGAAGCTTCCTAAAAGTAGAATGATATGAACTGGGAAGTTTTAATAATTTTGTTTGAAACAACCTCTTTATCTTGTTTCACGAGCTGCCATTGCATTTATCTCTCCACGTTCTTTAAATGTTGTAAAACAGGCTGACGGCTGCCAGCAACAAACCTGAGCGTCGGTTTAAACCCAGAAAAATCCGAGTCAGGAGCGACTACAGCAACAGCATCGGGTTTTACCACCAGCCGTCTTCTGTTTCCTCAGGTTTCACACACATGCTGTTTCAATATCTCTCCCTAATGCGTGTTAAGTATTAAACCGATCTGCTGTTTGATTATATAACATTTAAAACTCACTATATTCATGTGCAGGAGAGCAGTTGACAGTGTTACCGTCCAGACCAGGCAGCCCCATCTCCTGTTACGGTAAGAAAATACCGATATTTTAATCAAATATGGAGTAAATGTAAACTATTTTTCATGTTGCCATTGACAGCATCTGTACACAACTTTTTAGACTTGTGACACCTTAAAGTATACTTTTGCAACTCAAACGTTTCCACATGATTTCAATCAAAGTTCAGAGAAAAACTGTATGATTTATGCTGCTTCCAATGTGTTTTCGAATTTGGTTTTCAGTTTTACAACAAAAAAGACCTAAAAGATGAAGATGAGTCATTGTTTGATTAAAAGCAGCCGCACATGCTAGTTTCTGATTCATATAAAAGGACATTTTTACTTTGTTGTCTAACTAGAGGGTGTTTTTATCCACTGTTGATGCAGGGCTGCAGCTAGCAATCGTTTTTGTTCAATTTTTGAATAATCTTTTAGTCTATAAATGACAGAAAATTGTAAAAATCATGAATAAAAGTGTCAATTTTCACAACTCAGAGGTTTCCACATGATCTCAATCACAGTTCAGAGGAAAACTGTGCAATTTATGCTTCATCAGTTGTGTTTTCAAACTGTGGTTTTCAGTTTAACGACAAAAGACTCTCAAGATAAAGAGGGGTTACTGTTTGGTAAAGAGCTTCTCTGTGGATGAAATATGTCAGTTTCTGATTTTTACAAATGTTGTTGTCCCACCTGAGGGCATTTTTATTCACTGTTGATGAAGAGCTGCAAGTAAAAATCATTTTTTCAACCATTAATTAATATATTTGTCTATGAAATGACAGAAAATAATGAAAACTCAAATTTGGTTTTAGTTTTACAAGAGAACAGACTTTAAAAATAGCAAAACAGCAGCCAGATATGCTACTTTCTGATTCACACAAATGGACATTTTTACTTTGCTCCTCAACTAGAGGGTATTTTAATCCACTGTTGATGCTGGACTGCAACTAATGATTGTTTTTGTTTCAGAAAATAGTGAAAACCACAGTCAATTTTCACAGTTCAGGCATTTCCATATGATCTCGAGGTTCTAGAAAAACTGTACAATTAATTTAATTTTCGTCAGACATGTTTTGAAACTGGTTTTTAGTTTTACAAGAGAAAAAAGTTAAAAGATGAAGAAGAGCTACAGTTTGAGCTTCTCGTACAAACGAACATTTTTTATTTTGTTATTTTTACTTTTTTCCCACTAGAAGGTGTTTTTATTCACTGTTGACGCAGAACTATAACTAACAATAGTTTTTTTTCAATCATTATTTTTTTTTTTGTCTATAAAATAACAGAAAATAGTGAAATAGTGCCATGTTTTTGTATTGGAGCAGCAGGATACAGCAAATATTTGACGTTTGGGCTTCAAAGACATTCTTTTATTTTGAAAATTAGCTTCCTGTTGATCATTAACTGTCCCACAAATTAGGAATTTTTCTTCCACTTTGACCTCCATCATTAATTATAATCTCTCCCTGTGTGTCTCTGGTGCAGCTGACAGTAAGCTGGTCCTGGATCAGCCCTGTTGCCGGGCGATGTACTCCTTCCTGCCGAACCACGAAGGCGAGCTGGGCTTCAGCGAGGGCGACGTCATCGTGCTGACCGGCCGGGCCGACGCCAACTGGTACGAGGGGACGCTGGGCGGCCGGACGGGCCTCTTCCCCGTCAGCTACGTGGACGTGCTGGTGCCTCTGCCGTTACCGTGACAACGCGTCCAACATCCCAAGGACCCCAAAAAGAAGTTAGACGTTAGACATGTGGGAGACAATATGCAAGTTCTCAGCTTCTTATTTGCACTTTTTCACAATCAGTCAAAGGAAAGGAAGGCCATAGTTTCTGATGCAGAGCAGTGGTTCCCAAAGAGGGGGACTTGAAGGAAATTTTCTTTCATCATATACAAAAAAAAGAGAAAAAAGAAGTTAAACATATCAGATAACTGCACTGAAACCTTGTTGAAATCGGCCTCTAGGCAGAGGATGTGTTTCTGTTTGCTTCAAAAGGAAAATGGTTTGATGATTTCTGCAGGTTTGGAGTGAGCTGCAAGTGAAGGAGTTTAAGTATCTCAGGGTTTTGTGCACAGTGAATGAAGCATAAATTGGTCATAAACTTTGTGTTTTGACAACAAAATGAGGTCCTAAAATGAGATCCTCCTATCGAGATGTTTGGGCAACCCTTAGAGATGAAGTGTGAGGAGCTTGGAGTCAAGCTGGTACGAGTTAAGGTAGTTTGGGGCATCTATAATAATAGTAGTAATAATCTTTATTTATAGAGTACTTTTCAAAACCCAAGTTAAAGTGCTTCGCATGGCAGCAAAATACACACAGATTAAAACAGTTTGGTGTATAAAAACTAGCACAGTGTTGGAAAAAATGTGTTGAAAAACACATTTTTAAGAAAAGTGAAAAAACGGTTCAAAAGAATCCATACTTCAAATAAAATGAGGATATTCCCTCTGATAAGAGTAGGTTTTCTGAGTCAGGATCCTTCTGAGCAACTTTCACTGGAGGTTTTACTAAACAACCTCCTTGTTTTATAGTGGTTTCTTCTAACTGAGGCCACTGAGGCACAAATCTTATGTATCAAGAAAAAACATAGAAGCACAATGAAAGATCATTGCAGCTCTGAAAAAAAACAGACCTACAAACACTGATGTTGCAATCAGACTAAATCTGTCAAAATAAATATGTATTTAAATATTGAATTTTACAAAAACAACAAATAAAGAAGCTGGAAAATATTGCTAGACAGAAGTAAATCTGAATTCATTGTGTTCAACCTGCTGCCAAAGCCAGAGTCAGAATAAGAGGCTCAGAATAAAATTCAGTTTTTTAGGAGCATCTCTGTCAGAAATAGCAATAATCTGAAGAAGAGTGTTATCTTTCTAGTAATAATTATCTGAAGCCAGTAGTCCAGCTACTACTGGCTAACATTTGGCTGCTTACACATTTCAAATAAGCCATATTTGACATTGACAAAAGATAGACAAATGTCAATAGACCAGAATGTTTGGGAACCGCTGCTCTGAAGCTCCTTAGTTTCTGACCTTTGGTTGTCTCAAGTTATACTTCAAAAGATAATGTTGCCGATGTTCTGTATTTTTCTCACAGTCAACAACCCATTGACTCGGCTAAATTAAGCCATTTGCCGTGTTTTCACTGAAAACAGGAGGAAACAGCTAGCATAGCATATGGACCTTCAAACAGTGAGCTTAACTCCAGATTAAGCCTACAAACAAGGCTAAACAGTTAGTTAGGCTAAACAGTTAGTTTTGATTAGCACGAAGACTGGAAATAGGATGAAATAGCTAGCTTAGCACGTGGACTGGAAACAATGAGTTTAACTTCAGATTAAGTCTACAAACAAGGCTAAACAGTTAGTTTAGATTAGCATGAAGACTATAAATAGAGAGAAACAGCTAGCTTAGTGAAGTGTAAAGAATGGAAGCAGATGGAAACAGCTAGCTTAACTTGGTATAAAGATAAGCAGGGGAAACAGCTAGCTTAGCATGAACACTGGAAACAGCTTACTTAGCTGGAGACTCAGAACAGCTAGCTTTGCTTAGGATAAAGGTTGGAAACAGGTGGAAACAGCTAGCTTAACTTGGTATGAAGACTGAAAAGGGAGTAAAGTTAGCTTAATTTAGCACAAAGATTGGAAACATCTAGCTTAACTTAGCATAAAGACAAACAGGAGGAAAGAGCTAGCTTAGCATTAGCTAAATAGATTAGATTAACATGAAGACTTTAAATAGGGGGAAATAGCTTGTTTTGCTTAGCGTTAAGATTGGAAATAGGTGAAAACAGCTAGCTTAACTGAGCATGAAGATTGGAAACAGCTAGCTTAACTTAGCATAAAGATAACCAGGGGAACCAGCTAGCTTGGGCTTAGGATAAACAATAGAAACAGGGAAATCACAAACACTAAAAACAATGACAACCATCCGGTTTAGCTTAGAATGAAGACTTGAAACATTGTAACGTTTTGGTTTTCTACAAACTGGTGGTTTGCAAGGTGGCTTCCTGATTCCATGTTCACTTCTTGAAGCAGAACTTGAAGCTTCAATATTATGGTAGAAAATGAAAATATCTGCAATTTA
Source organism: Amphiprion ocellaris (assembly GCF_022539595.1). Classification (NCBI taxonomy): domain Eukaryota; kingdom Metazoa; phylum Chordata; class Actinopteri; family Pomacentridae; genus Amphiprion; species Amphiprion ocellaris. The sequence goes on from NC_072768.1 coordinate 36,471,168, forward strand.
TTTAGAAACTGCCTCACAGATCACTTTCACACCTTAAAGAATCGTGACTGTTTGTTGGCATGTGTTGACTGTAAGAAAAATGTAGAAAAATTATCCTTTAACACAGAGAGAAGAGGCTCAGTCAGTAAACACAACATTTTTTCCCTTTAAGCCTCTGAGCTACATTTCATTCACAAACAGCCTTTTGCATCACTGCACATTTACACTTTGGTCTGAGACAAACTGCAGGCTGCTGTGAACAGGGTACTGCTGTAACTGAGTACATCATCCTGTGTAATCCTTATAGTTCTGAGGTACAAAAGAAAAAAAGTAAAAACACTCAGATTACAGTTGTGTAATGGATGGTTTATTGTATTCTGTGTCGGCAGGTTCCTCCACTGACACTCTGCGTGTACTTTAAGCAAAGATGTCATAGGTTGTCGGTGCTTTATCAGCTTATTGAGGCTCAGGTCAGGATGGTAAACAAATGGACAAAAAACTATACAGAAGTTACAACTGGGCTTTTTGGAGTTTTTGCTGTACAGATCATCAGTTTAAGTGCTTGGAAATTATCAACTGAAAAAAAGATGTTCTTTTTACACACGATAGCTTTAACAAAATGTAATTTAGGGGATACAGAACCACTTCAAAACAGCATTTAGACTGTTAGAAAATATATTTAAACAGCTGGAGCAAACAGTGAAAAAATCACATGCTAAAACCTCTAAAAAAACACACTGGTATATGCCTTTAACCAGGTTAAAGGTTATTGTAAACAAGCACTGAGGATTCAGGGACTATTTAAAGGAATACTTTGACATTTGATGTTGACACAAAATTTTCTCTTGTGTTTTTCATTCATTTATTGTAAACAGCTAGCGTAACTTAGCATGAAAATGTAAAACAGCTAGCTTAGCTTAGTGTAAGAACAAGCAGAGGGGACAGCTAGCTTACCTTAGCACAAAGACAAGCAAGAGAAGTGGCTAGCTTAGCTTAGTGAAAGGATTAAAAACAAGGGAAGCATCCAGCTTAGCTTAACATAAAGATTGAAAGCAGAGGGAAACAGCTTAGCATAGTATGAAAACTGGATACGGGAGAAACAGCTAGCTTGGTATAAAGACTTAGATTAGATGGAAGCAGCCAACTTAGCCTAACATAAAGATGTACAAGAGGGGAAAACAGCATGCTTAGCTTGGCAAAAAGACTGAGAAAAAAGCTAGCCTAGCTCAGTATAGAATTTTCTTTAAAAACTGGGAAAACAGCTCACTTAGCTTAGTGTAAAGATGAGCAGGGCAAATCTCTAAATGTACTTTAGAGTAAAAACTAAAAAACAAGACAATCAGCCAGCTTAGCTTAGCATAAAGATCAACATAGGAAGCAGCTATCTTAGCTTAGCGCAAAGACTGCAAACAAGGGAAAACCAATAGCTTAGCTAAGAATGAAGACTAGAAACAGCTAGCCTAACTTAGGATAACAACTACATATGGGGGAAATGGCTAGCTTATCTTAGTATGTAGGCTAAAAACAAGGGGAAACAGCTAGCATAGCTCAACATAATGGCAAGCAGGGGAAACCGCTAACTTAATTTAGCATGAAGACTGGAACCAGGGTGAAACAGCATGCTTAGCTTAGCATGAAGACGGAAAACAGGGCAACACAGTTAGCTTAGTTTAGCGTAAGGACTGGACGCAGGGCAATACAGCTAACTTAGGTTAGCATAAAGACTGGGAAAAGGGGGAAACACCTGATTCTGCCTAAAGAAGGAGTTCGTTTAAAGACCACTGATTAATATGTTAGATCTCATTTCAGTTCAATGCCATTTTTTCTATACAGCACCAAATCATAATATGTCGTCACAGAGTACTTCACACGTTATGATCAAGTTCACATCATTGTTTTAAATTATACAGAAAACACCAACAGTTTATTTTGGAGCAAGCACTGATTAAATATAGTAAAACAATAAACACTGGGTAGCTCTTCCCAAAATGTCGGACTGTTCCTTTTAATCTCAGAGGTCGGTGTGATGGAGACTGTTGGTTCGTGTCGATACCAGTCTGAGCTGAAGCTGCTGCTTTTGTTGTAGTTTGTCAGTTAGAAATACAGACTGTATATAAATTAGAGCACATACAAGCAGCCGCTGTGTATTCCACAAAATGTCCCTTTAGACAGCTATTTAGAATATAAACCTGCAGTTAATACAGAATAGACCACCGTATTTAATAGTGACTGTTGTAGTTGACATAAGAAGCCGTGCTGTTGTGAATCTTCTGGCTTTACGTGATAAATGAATCACTGCACTTGAATGTAATGAAATAATCAAATGTGTAAATGTTCATTTTGGTTTGGAAGCTGAGGGGAAGCACAGACACGGTTTTATTCCTCTCTTTCAGGGAAACGTCCAGCCTGTCTGCAGAATGTTTCTACAGTGTGTTTGTTGTTGAACTGAGCAGACAGCTGGAAAATAATCTTAAATATCATCGTCTGAATATCCACCATCACCGATGTTCTCCAGGTTAACATTGTTTCAGTGGAAAACACTTTTTGAGGTTTAAAATAAAGCTTTGTGCTGTTTGAAATCATCTCAGAGATGTATTAGATGTTGGATTATCTGCATGGTGACTGTCGAGCTGATTTTTAAGTCATTTTGCAGCACTTTTGAATCCTGTTATTCCCCTGAGAACACAGATATTTGTTGTACAAACTCAGAATGTATTTCTGCAATAATTTCTTTGAGTAATAAATGTTCTTTCATGTCTGTTTTTTTGTCGTCTTTATTTTTTTATTTGTAAGTGGCAGTCTGTGGACCAAATGCGGCCTTTCAACAAAACCATTGTTGTTCTCTTGTTTATTTATTACAGTAAAATAATTGGTGGTTGCTCACTTAATCAGTATGTGTTGCTATATTGGCACATCCAATCACTTCACATTTATTATGCAGCTAAGATAGTAGGAAGGGGTTTATTTAATGTCACTGACACAATCATGTGCGATTTGTTAATGTGCTGTCCTGTGGTATTTTTATTTTACGTTAAATAATCTAAATATTACTCTTCGCTGGTTTATATAAGAAATCTAAACTTTAAACTCATCCATTAAATTACAGTGAGAGATGATTTATTCAGATGTTATAAAGAGAACGACACTCAGCATGAATGTACATTTTCAATATTATCTATTTTTTGGTTCATCTTTGCAGTGACAGAACACAATTTAGTGTAACTGCACCAGAATTAACTTGCAGCGGATTTATCTCTTTGGTCTTAAAAGATGTTTTACTTCTCTTCCAAGATATTTGAGCTGCACAAGTCTGTCGGAGGAAAGTACCGACAGACTTCAGGAACCAGAAAAGAGAAATTCAGCTGCTTTTTACTGAAGCTCTTAGGATTGCATTCAAAACTAGAATGAAAACAGCTTCCTCCTAACTGAACTCTCTCATTCAGGTCTACAGTCCCTCACGCTCAGTACACTTGGCCAACAAAAGGCGCCTGATACAACCACCACAGCCGGGCCAGTCGGTAGCTAGACTCGTCTCTTCTGTGGTTCCCCGGTGGTGGAATGAGTTACCAAACTCTGTTTGATCTGCAGAGTCTCAGTCTTTAAGAAAAGATTCAAAACCAGCTCTTCACTGAACACCTTTGCATTTAGAAGACTACAAAAACACCCAATAATTTAAATATCCTATTACGTCTGTACTGCCTGTAGACACCATGGTCCTATTATCACACCTGAACTTGTTTTACTTATCCAGGTTGTTTTCTACTGACTAGATTCTTGCTTGTGTTGTATCTACTCTCAGATGTATGTCGCTTTGGATAAAAGTGTCTGCTAAAAGAAATTGTAGAAATGCAGATTGTCATTTAAAAATACTTTAAAACATATACATTAAATTGATAAAGATAACTTATTGTTGTTTTAAAATTTTCCTAATACAAAAATTCCTAAACAAAAACATACAAAATACACCTGTCATCTCTTGGCTGTCAGCGCATATTGTTGTTGTAGTTGCAGCCTCTGGCCGCAGGTGTCGCTGCAGGCGGCGGTCGTCTCCGCTCCTCCTGCGGATTTAAACTTCCTTCGGAAGTCTGCTAGTCCTCTTCTACCAGGCCGATCCAACATGGTGGGTGAATTTTACGTTTCTACTCGAGCTATCTAACACAATCCTGCCGTTTTACCCGTCTATATTTCACGCTATATTAATCCACGGGCACCGGAGCCGATAATCTACCGACTCTCCGTTGTATTAACGTTGGATGACACAAACTGAACGGTTAATCAGTGTTTTTGTGGCGGTGAGGTTCCGCTAACGGAGGAGCTGAACATTCGGCTGAATGAGCTGCGGTTCTTGTTCGGGTTATTAACGGCCCGGTTGGACGGTAGAAGCAGAATAGCACCGCCGTTATTTCTATTTATCTACGGGCTGTTTTCACGGTTAACCTGCCGGTAAATGCCATAGCGGTTTGCTAGCCTTAGAAGCTAAAACGGGGTTAGCATGTCTGTCGTGATCGCAGCTAACGCCGCAGGCAGAGCAGCAGGAGGGCTCATGTTAGCATGGCTTTATGTTAAAATGTGTCCCTAGCAGAGTAAACCAAACTGATTTAAGAGATTTAATATTTTCCTGCATGAAACAGAAACGTAAATCGACAGTTAGGATCGGTAAAGTTAGCGTAATTCATCCAACTTCAAAACCGTAAAGGCAAATTATGTTAAATTAAAATCAGGTGTGGAGGTTTGCCGGTACCGGTAAAGCTTTTAATTTAACAAATGAACCTGATGCCAAACAATACAGCATAAAATCTGGCAGATTAAGAGTTTTATTTAAGCTCTGATCAGGCAGATAAGAGCCGATCGAACTGATTTAATATTATAAATTGGTAATACTAATATGTGTAGCATTTGAAAACTGGTTATTCAAATCTGAAACAATAAATGCTGATAATAAACCAATGATAGTCGTCTAAGATAAACATAAGAGTCAAAAGAGGAATAAAATATAAAGCCCTTATATACATTGGCTGGATAGAAGTATGTGTTGAGAACTTAGAGGACTTTACTGGTGTTCAATATACAGTTGTTCTTTTAAATCAAATTATTTAAAACCTGGGAACGGGCACACCTGTAGTAATATCTGATTTGTGTTTTATACATATATTGATTGGACTTGAGGTTTGAATGAATTTAATTTAGCCTGTCAGAGTCAAGTTTCTTTCTCTTTTGGTGTGGATAGCGCTAATGCTAATAAAGACTGAGGCGTTTATTACCTTCTGTTTGACAAAAATAATGTGTAGATTATCCCCAAGCCATGGATTAAATCATATTAGACTGTGTTTCTAATATTGTCTGATTAGGCCTCGCTTATCTAGAATAAACGAGTCATTATGGCACATTTTCTAAGGTCTTGTCTCATAGCCGTTACCCGTTAGGTGTAATGTGGACAGTAAGTCGTATTCTTGAAAATACCTAAGTTTAATGAATACAAATTAATTTAACTCTTTGGGGTTTAGATGGAGCTGCTTTTTAGTTCAAAAACTAAATATTAGTTTAACTCCTGCTGTTAAATGGATGATTGATTGCTTTTCCATTTCTGTGACAGTTTTGTGACTGCAATGCCTGATTAATGTGTATTTCGTGGTCCGTCTTCAGGGACGAGTCAGGACCAAGACGGTGAAGAAGGCCGCTAGGGTCATCATCGAGAAATACTACACCCGGCTGGGCAACGACTTCCACACCAACAAGAGGGTGTGCGAGGAGATCGCCATCATCCCCAGCAAGAAGCTCCGCAACAAGATCGCCGGGTGAGTCAGTCAGTGGGCAGTCAGTGGGCAGTCAGTGGGCGGTGGTGGTGACGTAGGGCGACATTGTTTCATTTCAGAATCAGGGAAACAGACTCAAACGCACGACACTACACATTTTTTTTGCTGGACAAAAAGAAAACTTGCTTGGTTCTAATTTTCCACGACTAATCTTTAAGAGAAATCACATAGATGGATATTTTATTTAACCCTTCAAGGAAATTCTAGGCATCTAATAGCTTACACAAATAAGACAAGACAATGTAGAAAAACATAAGAGCATGCAAATTATGCCAGTGAAAGGACCAGCATGAGGTGCTTAATATGCTGGTTTTTACAGATGTGTGAACAGAATTGTTAATATGTACAATAGAGTGTGAACAGGTGTAATTTAAAGTAAAAATAGAGTATTATATGGAGCATGTTTTAGGCTTTTTCCGGCTTATGTGAAGTAGTTTGACCTGCAGGCTCCACAGGAACAGGAGAGAAACACAGAAAAGGAAGATTGAGTGGCGAGAATGTCTCTTTTAGGGGAAATATTTTGGCTACAGAGAAGATGATGTTTACTAAAAACAGCTACTTTGTCTGGTAATTGTTGCCATCCCAAGAGGCAACACAGCTAATTAGCTTTAGCAATTAAAGTGGCAGCAAAAAGCTTTGTGTGATGAGTGGAAACCCAACAAAAAAAAAGCAAAGAACAGTTTTGGTTTCCTTTTTCAGTGTTAGACCACATAAGAAAGGTTCCAGCCAGCTTTTTAGCGTTGTTAAAAAATTATTTTAATTTTTGATGCAGGTGTTACATTAAAAGCAGCCTTCAAGTGAAATTCCTGTGTTTTTCATCTTGCATATTATCAGAATGTCGCTGTTTTTCCGTCTCCCTGTATCGAAAGGTGATCACGGCGTCTTGTAGCCATGGTCATTTAATAAATACAGGAACATGAACCTGCGAGCCTTTCCCGTGTTTGAAGGATTAACAGTTCCTGTCAGACCCTGGCGCTCTCAGACACGAGTACAACATCTGTCCTGAACTGTTAGTTTTAGATGTTAAACCTCTGTGTCTGTGGTTCTGACTGCTTTATCTGCTGCTTCTTCAGGTATGTGACACATCTGATGAAGAGGATCCAGAGGGGTCCAGTCAGAGGAATCTCCATCAAGCTGCAGGAGGAGGAGAGAGAAAGGAGGGACAACTACGTTCCAGAGGTCAGTGAACGCATCGCTCCTTTTAACAGAGTCCCGATGAGAATGTGGAGCTGCTGGTTTAATGTGGTAGAGGGCTGCTGCTGGTCGTGCTTTTTTTATGAAGTGCAATACTGTAGTTGTGCAAGAAATGTATTTATGAATGTTGGTAATGAGAGTTTTTGACCGTAGTTTGTGATAGTTGGCGAGATAACTGAACCTTTATGGCACTATGAGTTACACATTTGTGCTCGTGTGGATGTTGAGAATCAGATTTTTTTGTCTCTGATTCACATCTGAGGGAAGTAATTTTGGGAATCTGCTGATAAGGAGTCAGATCTGATATTTGTACTTACATGTATTTGACACATTTATGTTTCCAAAATCAGCATACGATGTTTTTTGAAGAAAAGTTTAATAGAAACGGTTGTAAGCGCACATTCGCGTTGCAGAGTGATGCCTCTTCTTCCTCATTAACAATCTTTGGCTATGCTAAATGCTAATGCCACATAAATGCATATCTATGATTCGGAATTCTACCGAGGTCGTTTTTGTTTCTCTCTGCTTTTACCGTCTAAATAGGAAGTCTGGTTTGATTTTGTTTCTGCCATAAAGTTACTCATTAATGAGTTTTAAGTAGCTGATAGGAGACACCTGCAGCCACGTTTAAACTGTAAAAACATGAGCAGTCTGGATAAGTTGTACTCTGATCTTTACTGTAAATGAGAAGATACCAGCTTTGTGTTTTACTGTGTAGCCAAATTCTGTATGTAGATATTTGCTCATATGCAGTAAAATGCAGCAGTGTGAAGTTGACATTCATTTTCACTGAATTCATTGAAGTATTTTAGCTGATAGAAGCCATTAAGCTAAATGGAGCCGTGTTGTCAGGGTGTGTTTTCCATCCTCCTGTATCGAAAGGTGATCACGGCGTCTTGTAGCCTGGTCATTTAATAAATACAGGAACATGAACCTGGGAGCCTTTCCCTGTGTTTGAAGGATCCTCAGTTCCTTTTGAACCCTGGTGCTCTCAGACAAAACCTCCCAGTGCAGCACTCATGGACACAAACTCAGCTCTAATGATGGATTAGGTTCAGTATATCTACTTTAAACGACAACAAGGTGTAAATGCTGGTTTCTCTGCTTATCCCTGCTGAAGACAAGTAGACCGTAATGAGTTAATGTAAGTTTTTAGGATGTGAAAATGCAAAAGAAGGTGTTTGCTTTTTCAGGCAGCTTCTTCTTGTTTCTTTTGGGTCCTCGAATGCATCACAAAAACAACATGCCAGCTGTTTTTATTTTACCAAGTGCTTTAAAAGTCTTGTTTGTTATTATTCAGGGTCTTAAATTTTGATATTTTGCCTAAAATACTGAGAACTTTCGTGAACCTACAGGATTTAAAGTTAATTATTTCAACATACACTGAGTTGTTTTTGCTCTAAGCAGAGTCAAGTTTAATCTCTTCCATTTATTCAGACTTTTGAGACTTGTGAGGGTTTTTTGTGTCAAATTAAACATTCGATAATACAATTTTGCCAGTAAAATGCCCATAGTAATATAGTTAGATGGATTTAAAATGCATTGCCCTGCTGCTAATGAGCCTTTATTGGTTCTGTTTGCGTGTTAAGGTCTTACATTTAATTTAAGGTGTGTTTAAGTGAGCCTGTGTTTTAGTGAAACTGTCAAAGCATTAGAGGTGAAACGGCTGCTGAAAATAGTGTTTTATTTTGAGGAACACGTGCAGAAGGATAATCTTTCTGAGAGGATGTTCTGCAGCACTACAGACTCATTTAGCAAATTAAATATGATGGATTTGAACCTCTTCCGATCTCCTCTGTTTTGCCCAAAATTAATAAAATGGCAGCAGCTTCTGCACCATTTTGTCTCGGCAGAAAAACAAAACCTTCTATTGTTTGCGGCGAACGTGAGAAAACCTGGAGGTGACACAGAAAAGGCAGTGGGCCTTTTAAAGTTAGAAAAAAAGGAAGATTTTAGTACTGCAATAAAAAATATTTCCGCATGGATCACTTGTTTGTAATTCTTTAACTTTTCACATAACAAATAGCAAAAAAAAAAAAATCAGTTTTTAATCTTGTGATACCACTCAGTAGCTGTGCATACTGAATACTTGTCTTTATTCCAAATAAAAAGACGTGTATTACCGTTTTTTCCACCTTCATAAAGACACTTTTGTAAAATTTGCACATGAAATGGCATAAACTTGATTTCTTTTTTGCTTTAGGGAGCTCAGTTTTTAAAAAATGTCCTCCAGTGAGTAGAAGAAAGTGTAGAAAGTCACTGTTTTGTGTGTTTGCTGTAATAAAATGTGTATAAAATGGCTGACGGTGTGATTGTGTGTGTTTACCTGTGCAGGTGTCTGCTCTGGACCAGGAGCTGATTGAAGTTGATCCCGACACCAAGGAGATGCTGAAGCTGCTGGTAAGAGTCTCTGAGTACATTTACTTTAGTACAAATTAGAGGTATGTAAGGATTTTCTTCTGATGCTTTTCACTTTACTGCACTATATTATATAAAATACACATTAACACCTAAAATCAGCCTGTAAAATATGAAATTCTACACTAAAGTTATTTTTGTTGTCTGTTTTTTTCCTGATTAATCAAATGGTTTTATTTATAAAATGTGACGTCATTTAGCTTCACTTTGTTGTCATTTTGTGTCTTCCTGGTTGTTTTTGTGTCTTCTTTTGCATCTCTTTGTGCTTGTTTTGCTTTCCTGCCATATTGTATAGAATTTTTCATCTACTTTCTTGTCATTTGTCTCATTTTATGCGTCTGTGTAGTTTTTAGCATCTTGTTTTCATATCTTTATCATTGTTTTGCATCTCCATAGTGACTCTGAATCTGTGGACTTGATGTTTTTGTCGTCATTTAGCTTTGTTGTGTTGATATTTAGTGGCTGTTGGTCTTTCCTGTCATATTTTACCTCATTTAACTGCACTTTCTTATCATTTTGTCTTGTTTTTCACTTTTCTATCCTTGCTTTCCTTAAATGTGTTGCAATATATTTGATTTTGTGTCACTTTGTGATCATTTTGCCTCTCGTTTAATGCGTTTTGTCAGTTTTTGGTCCCTGTTTTGCATGTCTGCAGTCATTTGAGGTGTTTTGTGTATCTTTGTAGTTTGTTTTGCATCTTGTTTTTGTGTCTTTGTAGTTACTTCGTGGCTGTTGGTCCTTCTTGTTGTATTTTACCTCATTTAGCTTCACTTTATAATCATGTTTGTCTTGTTTTACATTTTTCCATGCTTGCTCTCCTTTAGTGTGTCGTATTATATTGGATTTTATGTCACCTTCGGGTCATTTTGCGTCTCATTTTATGTGTTTTGTTCGTTTTTGCTCCTTGTTTTGCATGTCTGCAGTCACTTGAGGTGCTTTGTGTGTCTTTTCCACTTGTCTTGCATCTTGTTTTTGTGTCTTTGTAGTTATTTAGTGGCTGTTTTTCCTTCCTGTCGTATTTTACCTCGTTTAGCTGCACTTTGTTGTCATTTTGTGTCTCGTTTTCCATCTTTCTATGCTTGCTTTCCTTAAATGTGTCATATTTGATTTTATGTCACTTTCTGGTAATTTTGCGTCTCATTTTGTGCATTTTATTAGTTTTTGCTCCTTGTTTTACATGTCTGCAGTCACCTGAGGTGTTTTGTGTATCTTTGTAGTTGTTTTTGCATCTTGTTTTTGTGTCTCTGTAGGTGTTTTGCATCTCTAAGCTACTTTCAATCTCATTTTGTGTCTTTGTTGTTTGTCTACAATCCAATAATATTCACTGTCTTAAAGTAGGAAAGAAACCAGGAAATACTTAAATTTAAGAAACTGAAATGATAGGATTCAGACTTTTTTCTTCCACAAAGAATTACTCAAACCAAATAATCAATTCTAAAAATAGCTGACTTATTTAATAGTTGATAACTAATCAATAAATTGTTGCAGCTCTACTATTTACACATCAATATAGCTGTAATAATCCTGTTCAAGTAGAATCCTGGAATCCTACTTTCACCTCTGATTTCTGCTGTAAGTCGCTGCTACTTCAACACAGAAACAGTAAAAAGATTTGCAATTTAAGCTGAAGGATTAAATAAAGGGACAGTCCGGCTAGAAGTGAAGGATAAAAGATGTGGAGTGGAAATGTGAGCTGTACGTCTGATGTTTAATGATGCAGCGACTCTTTGATAGTCGCTGTTGAACATCAGATAAAGTCTCTGTGATGCTGAATGAATGCGGAGCAGCAACATAACGATGTGATTAAAGTCTGACGATCAAAGATGGTCAGAAACTTTAAGCAGCTTCGTCAGCAGAATCTCAGTGTTTGTTTTTCTGTAACGTTGTTCCAGTGGTAATTTGTTACTGCTGCCCAGGTTTTACTGTTAGATTTAACAGAAGGCAGCCATTTAAAGATCAATCTGTTGCCTTTTTTAAACAGGAGAAGCTTTTATGGGCCCAGTTGTTTCCCACTGCATGTTTTATTAATGAGAATATCAGAACTTCTCCACCAAATAACTGCAGAACTAGTCCTCAAACTGAACTCTGAATTGTTATGGTGCTGCTTAGAAAAACATCTGACATGTTGACTGTAGTTTAAACATTAAAGACCAGAAAACGTCGCTCTAAACTCCGTCTCTCTTTCTGCAACAGTCTGTTGTATTAATCAGTTTTTTTATTTTTCCTTGCATTAGACCACAACTCAAAGAAAAGTGTAATTTACAGTCAATGAATACAAGAATCTTCAGGTTTTGCTGCTAAAACTGCACATTTTACAAACTTACTTGCTTGAAAAAGACAAAATGAAATACTTTCTAATAAAATCTATGTTAGAAATATATTAACCTGACAATTTAAAAATAAATCAGCTTATAGTTGCAAACTTAGAGAAGGTATTTAAGTCCTTTAGTTTCCAGAAGTCTTCCATTTATCAGCCCAAAAGGCAAATATGCGTTGGTTGCTATTCATATAAGATAAAGATTTTCATATTTTGTTGCTAAAACAGCAAATTTTACAAAAGAATTTGCTCAAAGGACTAAAACCATCAATTTCAGTGGACAGTCAACCACCTGTTAGTTGCAATGCTTGACAAACGGTATTAGGTGTTAAATATAGTTTCCTAGATGACAGAAATACTGTCTTTATTATGCTGTGTACCTTTCTACTATCTTTGAATGAGTCCAAAACATTTAACATGTGTCATTATACTGTCAGTAAAACAAAAATATTCACATTTTGTTGCTAAAACAGCAAATTTTACAAACACATTTGCTTGAAAAAGGGCTGAAACTAATCAAATGTGTCGGTTATGAGAGAAAAAATCTTCACATTTTGTTGCTAAAAACAGCAAATCTTAGAAATGTGCTTGGAAAGGGCCCGACCGATATGGATTTTTTTGAGGCCGATTCTGATATTTGGCAGGAAAAAAATTCCGATAACCGATTAATCGGGTGATTAATTTAAAAAATATATACCAAATAAAATAACTTCTATTTTGGTCCCTTAAGGCTTACAATAACAAAGATGTGACAGAATATTTTCCTGTTTTACAATACTTTGTCCTTTAGTATTAGTTTGCAGAAGTCTTCCAAGTGTCTTATTTGAGTTGTGAACCTGCAGAAAGCCTGAAAGAACAAAGTTTAATCGATATTTTGCTGCATTGTCAGTGTTTCTGCAGTGAGTTTGTGTTTTTCATCCTCCTGTATCGAAAGGTGATCACGGCGTCTGGTAGCCTGGTCATTTAATAAATACAGGAACATGAAGCTGTGAGCCTTTCCCTGTGTTTGAAGGATCCTCAGTTCCTTTTGAACCCTGGTGCTCTCAGACATTTATCCTCAAACCTGCAGCTTTCTCACCTGTCCAGGTAGGAACCATCTCTCACCTGCGTTGTGTTTCTTGTGTTCCAGGACTTCGGCAGTCTGTCCAACCTGCAGGTGACCCAGCCCACCGTCGGCATGAACTTCAAGCAGCCCCGAGGAGTCTAGACGTCTGTAAAGTATCTTCCTAATAAAAACCCTTTGGGACAAAAAACCCCGGCTGTTGCAGGACTGTTGATTTGTGGACATTTTTCAGTTTTAACTCCTCCAAACTTTGTGCTTTTAAATTATCTTTTTGCATCGGTGTAGCTAGAAAGACGGGCTTTAAATAAACGAGGAGAAAAATGGAACAGTCCTGGCAGTTGTCGGCTCAAAATTTGTGATTTTTGGTGTTTTTAATCTGTGAAAGAGGAGGCTTAAAAAAAATGCTGCTCAAAACGCAAGCAAAAATGGCTCATTTTCCATCATTCAGTGATTTAAGTAACATTAAAATGTTATTTAAGTAGAAAATTAATCCGGTTTGGTGTCAAATTTCCTTCAAACTTACTTTTCTTTTACATAATTTCCTTTTCTTCCCTAAAAATGGCTCATTTTCTATCATTTTCAGTGATTTAAGTAACTTCAAAATGTTATTTTAGTAGAAAATCTAATCCAGTTTGGTGTCAAATTTCCATCAAACTTTGTTTTCTTTTACATAGTTTCCCTTTCTTGCCTAAAAAGGGCTCATTTTCCATTGTTTTCAGCGATTTAAATAACATTTCCTTGTTATTTTAGTAGAAAATATAATCCAGTTGGTGTTAAATGTCCTTCAAACTGCCTTTTCTTTTACATAATTTCCTTTTCTTTCAAAAAACCCGGCTCATTTTCCATCATTTTCAGTGATTTAAATAACTTTTTTATTTTAGTAGAAAATATAATCCAGTTGCTGTGAGATTTCATTCAAACTGCCTTTTCTATAATTCCCTTTTCTTCCCTAAAATCTCCTAGAAAAGTGATCTAAATGCTCCTGTAGCACACTGCCAAACCTCTCGTCTCATTTTTAACCCTCACCAGGCATCATGGGACTGTTTTTAAAGTTTAAATTATGTTTCACCAGCTTGTAAAAGTCATCAGAACAAAGACAGAACTGCTGTTTAAAAGCCAGATAAAACACCTTTAATGCAGCACACACAGACACTAAAAGCTACTTTACAGAGTTCAAGTTGTGGTATTTATATTATTTATATGTTTGTGAAATGTACAGTTTAAAATCTCCTGTGGGCTCATAAGCACTTGAGCAGGAAGAAGTTGCAGAAAGCTCCTCGGGGACAGTCGCACATCTTCCCGATGCGAGATCCTTTCCTGACAGCGCAGTGCTCCCCGAGATCACACTGAAGAAAACAAAACAAAAAAAACCACACTGAAATTAAAAAAAAAAAAGAATCAGAAAGTGTCCAGACCTTCAGTTTGAGCCATTTGTCCATTAATCTACGATGAAAAACCCTTAAAGTCCAAGTAAAAACATGCTTTTAGAGACTTGCTAGCTTAATAAAATCAAAAAATGACGTTTCTCTTTCATGAAAGTATTCAGATGTTTTGTTGTGCCTCCAAATTATGCCTAGTTTTGTCTTTTTTGCTTTATTAATCCTTCATGTGTCCAGAACACACATCTGCTACAGATATCTGTAATTTCTATCTTTGCAGTCGGGAAAAAAAAACATGAAATGTTGTCACTCTTTCAGGACAAACAATGTCAGATATGTGCAACTGGATTATGACTTAATTGTAATTCCAGCTTCATATATCTATAGTTATAATTCTAGTTTAAAGTGTTCTTAATTCTAAAATATCTAAATTGTCTTATTTAGATTAAATAAGTTTAAACCAGTCAGGATGATGTAGAGCGATCAAGATGGAATTCTGTACAGTCTAACCTTGAATTAGTTTCAACTCGGTGGAATGAGGCTGCAGAAATCTGTAGCAGCAGCTGTTTTTATCTCCATCAGAGCAGCATGAAGCCAAACTTGAAGTGAATTTCAACCACAAGTCTCTGATAAATGAAGCTTCAGCTCTGTCCAAACCCCTCATTGATGGGCTGCATCCTGCTTAAAACATCGTCATGTTTAGGATATGTGCAGCTTTAGTTCTGTCCAAACTGAATCACAGAGATCTCTGTCAGAACGATTGATTTAATCATTTAATTTAATCCCCCATGGTCAACTGTTAAATGTTACAACAGATGCAGATACAGGAATAAGATCTGCATTTCTCACTGCATGTCAGGACAAAAGCTGACTGGTGAAGGTATAGAAGCGTTTCTAAATCTGAGTGATCCAGAAACACGGCAGCCTCAATAAATGTAAAATAAAAAGTGTGGACCCAGCAGGACTCTTCAGAGAACTCCATAGTTCCTGTAACAGCTGGAAAGTCCTGCAGAGACGGAGGATCTGCATCTATGAGGTCTTTATGGTGGAAGAACCAGACAAACTGCATCTCATGGAAACACATTCTGGACGACTTTTAGCTCCACTGACAGCAAGATGACGCTGAAGAATTTCTTTTTTTTTTTCTCAGTATAGGCAGCTTAAAGTATAAAAACATTCCTTTCAGTTACAATACTGTGTACTTAGATACATTTCTGTATGTGTGAAGAGCATAAAAAGAGATAAATCAGCATTTAAACCTGCAAAAGTACATCAGTTTTATTTGTTTTAGTACTGCATTTTATTATATATATATATATATATATATATATATATATATATATATATATATATATATATATATATATATATATATATATATGTATACACACACACACACACACACACACACACACACTCTACCAGTCAAAAGTTTGGACACCACTTTATTCAGTGCGTTTTATTTATTTGAATTATATTTTACATTGTAGATTAATACTGAAGGTTAACACTGTTTTGTTTACAACATAGTTCCATATGTATTCTTTTATATTTTTGATGTCTTCAGTATTAATCTACAGTGTATAAAATAAATAAAAACCATTGAATGAGAAAGGATGTCCAAGCATTTGACTGTTAGTGTATGTATATATAAAATTTATTTTTGCAAAATTTTTTTTCAATATTTGGGTTTTACAGATATATAAATTACATATATAATTTAAATATTTTATATAAAATCAACCTGTAAAACCCACTGTTGCAAAGATACATCCGTTTTCTTTTTTGAATTACATTTTTTTATTCTTTATTTTCAGTTTATTTTGTTCAGATTTCAGCTAACTGGCGCCACCTGGTGCCAAACAGGTATCACTGCAGAACACTAGAAAGACGGATCAATCAGGGCACAAACACTGATCAGTCTGATTGGTTTACAGTCAATTAACACAATAACATCCCAACATCAATCTGTTCCACAAATATTAATTAAACTAAGAGATAAATGTTTTTCCAGTTGGTTAAAGAAAAAGATGTTCAGTATTTTTAACAACAAAAGCAAAAACGTGATCAAGTCCAAAATATAAATAAATATACATTTGTTCTTCAGAAATACGTTATCAATTAATCATAAATTCATGACCTCCCCGACCCTCAGATTAGGAACCACTGAACTAACCTGCAGCTGTATAAACTGTGAAGTGATTAAAAACAGTAAAAACCTGCTGAAGCTTTAATGCACTTAGTTTTAAAAGTAGATTTTGCTGATAATATTACTTTTCTATGTTGTATTATTATTATTAGTATTATTATTGTTTATTTCCTCCACTGCAGCTTTAAATGCGTTTTTCTCGTGCAGCTTCAGTGACTCACGGAGGGAACTTGTCCATATTTCTTCTCCCAGGGATTGATCCTCTTGGTCTGCAGTCTCTCCAGAACTTCATGCAGCGCGCCGAGCTGCAGCCATCAATCAATAAGTCGATCAATACAGAACGATCGGCAACAAATATCAAAACACTCAGATTCCAGCTGCACATATTTGAATATTTTCTGCTTTTTCCATCTGAATCTCTTTAATTTAACATTTACTGAAGGAAACGAGTCGATTAATCCAGAAAATAACCAATAATATAAATAACAGACATTATTACGTAACTGAAACGGATTAGTCAGCTATTATTAGTATATAATTAAGTGCAGAGATCACTTAATAACTCTTACATCTCACAGTAAACATGCTTTAATTGACCAGTAGCAGACTGTAGTTGCAATAAATCAAATGATTGATTTTTTGAAGATGTACATTAAAATGACAGGCAGATCTGTTGGATGTTAAATCGTCATTAATCTGATTATTTTATGACAAACACAGGAGCTTCGAGCTGCATCTAACTAATATTCCAGGTATTTTTGATAATTAAATTCATTCTTTATGCAAATATACTCAGTTTATTGTCACAAAAGAAGCTAAAACGAGACAACTTTGCTCATTTCTGTTTCCAAACTGACTTTAATGATCATTTATTTCCTCAATTTTATGATAATATGCCTGAAATATTTATACAGAATTTAGTGTAGTATTTTATTACTATTATTACTATTGTTATCATTATTATTGATAATAATATTACATAATAGTAGTATAAATAATAACAATAATGATGATAATAAAACAGTAAGAATAATTATATAATAATGATAATGATTATTATTATTATTATTATTATTATTATTATTACCTTAAAGAAAAAAACACATACTTTTGTCTTCAAGTCAGTTTATGTAAACGTACAGATATTTGAATGTGTATAAATAATAATAATAATAACAGAAATAATAATAATAAAATTTTAAATAAGAATTATATACCATTATTACCATTATGATTATTATTTATACATATTTAATTATTTGTAAGTTTACATAAACTGACTAAAAGACAAAACTATATATTTAAAAAATATTTGTATTTTCTTGAGTACAGGAATTGAATATTTTTTGCACCATTATAAATATTATCAATTTTTAAAATTATTTTTGTTTAAACATGATATGATATAAACACATGACAAAAAATAAACAAAATTTTGTTTAATATTTTATTATTATTATTGCTAATAATAATATATTTTTAATTTAATTTACTTTCACTTACTTAACAACAGAAAACTGATGGGTTTTTTTTTTGGTACTGCTGAAATAGTTTTACTGACATGATTTACAAGACCATAAATATTCTGAAACGTACAATAACTGATCCTAATATTTCTACAGTTTAAAATGTAAATCTAGACATAAATAAAGTCTGTATTATGGATATTATCACATATATACTATCCAGTATTACAGTCTGTTTATGCTATTCCTGTATATATAAATATAACCTACCAGTCTGTTGGAGTTGTAGCGGTGGTCCTGAACTTCTCTCTCGTCCCTCTCGGCTTCCGTCCTTCCTTCCGGACACAACGCGGACAGCAGCGCCGCGCACAGCACAGCTCGCGCCCACATGGTGACAAAATAACAGCAAAAACAAACAAACAAACGGACCACAGACTCAAAGTTCCCACAGTGCGCGAGCTCTTCACCTTCCCGCAGATGTTCCGCACGCGCTGTCTGCCGCCTGCCCCGCAGCGCGAGATCTTTGGATGGGTAGCCCCGCCCCCCTCTGATAACACCCCCCAGGAGGACGTCACAGGTATGACGTAGAGCGGCTCCTAATGACCTCAGACTAATGAATCAATAATTATCTCTTAATTAATGATAATTACTGCTAATGTTTATTCACATATTTCTAATAAATAAACCTGCAATCAGAAACCTGCACTTATGTCTTCATAAATCAAAATCATCCAATGAGAAGCCTTTAATTTTCTTCATGATTCTTCCCCAATAATAAACTTTTGATGTTTATCTTCATTAATTAAAATCCTCAAATAACAAATCACGTATATCTATATAAATCAAAGCCCTCCAGTTAGAAGCATTTATCACATTCCTCCAATCATCAACCTCTATGTAATGTTTTTTTTTAGCTTTTTAAATGATTGTCCAATCACAAACTATCATTTTTATTCCTTATGAATAAAAATTGTCTAATCATAAACCTTATTTTTTGTAATTCATACATCAAAGTCTTCCAATCATCAACTTTAATTCTTTATTTTTAGCTTTAAAGTTCATCCTCCAATCACTGAACTTCATTTTTATCTTCATAAATCAAAATCATCCAACCAGAAGACTTTATTTTTAATCTCTATAAATCCAATTTGTCCAATTATCAAGCTTTTTTAAAAGAAATTTAACTTCATACTTTATCCTCCAATCACAAACTTTTGCAGTGTGTATACTTATACCATCATAAATTAAAATCTAAGAAATCACAAACCTTTATTTATATCGTCATACATCACAAATAAATCATCCAATCAGAAGACTTTGTTTTTAGTTTATGAAACTGATGTCCAGCATTTAATTAAAATCATTTTGAATTCTATAAAATGTTTTATTTTAGCAGTTTAATCCACGTTTGTGTCCACTGAGATCAAACTGGATGGTTATAGAAATAATAAAATTTTCTTATAAATGCTCTAATTACCTTTATTTATAAAATTTAGAACCCAACAGCTAATTAACGTAAGTGTTTGCTGTGATTCTACGTTGTTGTTTTTGTTTGAAAATATGAACAGGACAGGCCTGAAATACATAATAACTATAATTATGATAAATCCTACAGAACATGACGATGAAGATGATGGTAAAGAGTTTTTACTCCTTGGTGGGAATAACAGCTAGAAAAGATAATATTCATTCTTTGCATGATTCTTTTAACAACTGGAATGAAAATAGACTGTGATTTGTGTGTTTTGTGCTTAATGAACGATTAAACGCATATTTTTCTGATTGTCTTTGAATGCAGCGCTGAGTTTAAACTAACTATTTGTGTCATCAAACGCTGACGCAACAAGTAAACATCAGTTTGCAGAACAATTGTAAACAAGTCTGAGCTTAACGGCCGATGAGTGAATCTCTCCGTTAATGTGACATTGATCTGAGCAGATTACTTATGGATGAAGCGATTTTCTCTCATTAATTCCTTCCTGTATGAAAACATTTGGATCTGCAGATGGTGGAGGAGAGATGCAGCGTTTCCCAATTTCCTTTTTCATATTTAACTTTAAAGAAGTGGAGGCTTGACTACATTTATTCCCTGCCGTGCTTCTATTTATATTTCACATTAATGTGGAGGGATGAAGGTATTAATGTCGCAGACCTTCAAGTAAACACAACTTAAACCCTCCTGACACTCAGACGAGCTGCATCTTAAAACCCTCACATGGTAAACAAACCGGCTGCGGGTTACTAAAGGACACATCGGCCTGCTGCTGGGAACCACAAAATCATTTAGTGTTATTCCCACACAGGAGTCTGGATGTTTGGTGTAAGAACAATATTTTATATAATAACACAATATAAGTAAATAAAATGACATTTTCCTTTCTTAGATATGTGATTTAACCATTTAGAAGTACTAAATAAGCTGTTCTGCACTCAACTGCACTACTCTGATGAAGCTATGTAGAAAGTTTAGCACGCTAAGCTAGCTGCTACTACACATTAAATGAGAAATGTCGCATGCTAAGCTACACCAATATAGCAAAACTGGTTCACCAAATCAGAATCGACTTTTTAAGCTTTCTTTTACATTAAACTGTATTTATTTTGAGTCTAATGACAGTAAAAAGCACATAGCTAACCAATTGTTAGCTGTGTTAGCTGCTGGCTAGCTGCTAGCTGGCGTTTTCCAACACATAAACAGTATTAAATGAGAAATGTTGCATGCTAAAGTAGCTTACCACATCAGAAGCGACTTTTTAAACTTTCTTTACATTTAATTTTATTAATTTTGAGCCTAGCAATGGCAAAAAATGTAGCTAACCAAGTGTTAGCTGTGTTAGCCGTTGGCTAGCTGCTAGCTGCCGTTTTCTAGCACATAAACAGTAAACTATACAACAGTACATCCCTGTATGTGTCATTTATACTTATTCCCACACAGGAGTCTGGATGTTTGGTTTAAGAACAATATTGGATATAATAACACAGAATAAGTAAATGAAAGGACATTTGTGTGATTTATACATTTAGAAGCTCTAAATAAGCTGTTCTGCACTAAACTGCACTACTCTGATGGAGCTACATAGCAAGTGCAGCGCGCTAAGCTAGCTGTTACTCTACATTCAATGAGAAATGTTGATGCTAAGCCACACCAACATAGCAAAAGTAGTTTACCACATCAGAAGTGAGTTTTTAAACTTTCTTTTACATTTAATTGTATTAACTTTGAGCCTACTGACAGTAAAAAAAAAACAACAAAAAAACAACACATAACTAGCCAATTCTTAGCTGTTGACTAGCTGCTGTTTTTCAACACATAAACATTAGGGTCAAATAATTTCAAATTGTATCATGTCTCAATAATTGTATTATTTCTAAGGTGGACAGTAAAGTATTTTCTTCTATAAACAATCAAAAACAAATACTTAAAAAGACTATATTGGAAATTCAATCCCCAAAATAGAAATTCAATACAACAAAAGTGAATACATCTGTGAAACAAAATGGAATCCACTTGTGATTTCCAACTGGTCTTACTGCATAAACATGGTTTTAAAATGAGCTATGAACAATACCTATACCTGTAAGTTGTGATTAATATGCATGTCTTCATCATGGAAAAGGACTGAACAGAGGAACTGAAAAATCTGACTGTGAGATTTCACAAAGATGGAAAAGGATCCAGGAAGATCAGTGACAAAATAAAAATGAGTGAAACACAGGTGTAGCAGTAATCAGAAGGTATAGAAGGAACCATAGTACCACTAATCATGGCTGCAGTGGTTGTATCCTAAAATGACTCCATAGACAGTGAACTACTTTCACAATCCAGCTGTGAAAAACTGACAGCAGCAGATTTGACACAGGGATAATCAATAGAAATCAGAGTTTCTGTGAAGCTCAGACAGTGTGAAGAACACTTCAGAACATCAACCTCTATGGTCGAAGGTCAAAAAACACAAACTTACTTGGTGTTTGTCTCGAAACAACTATATGAAACTTTGCTAAATGACATAAAAAGCAGCTTGATGAATGTTGGGAGTTAAAAATGAGATGTGTTCAGCTTCGATGGAGTCCAGCCCATTTGGTGTGAACCTGACCAGGACAACCACAGTGAACGCATAGTCCTGACAGTGAAGCCCAGAGGTGGGAGTTTGATGATTTGAGGCTGCATGAGTGCAGATGACATTTATTGATGCACCATAGATGTCTGTGGATAAACCAAAACACTGGCTGACAAAATGACTGTCAGTCAACAGGTGCTCATAATGCCATCATGAGATCCCTCCCCAGGCAGTTTCACCATAATTCACTCCTTTGTTCTTGCGCTGACTTGATTTAGGTGATTTGGCGGTGAGAATAAATACTTAAAACTCTTCAGTAGTGAGTTAGAACTAAGGAAGATTCTTGAATGAAGGTGAAACATCTTCAAGAACTAAAAAGAGATGTCCAGTTACTTTTTATTCAAGTATGTGAACATGTTAGCATGCTGATGTTAGCATTCAGCTCAAAGCAGCCTCACAGAGCTACTAGTATGAATACAACGGATTGTTATGTAATGATATGACCAATATCAACAAACACACTGAGTCACACCGTGCTTGTTTTGGGCTTTCCTCTTTTTTCCAGCGCTTTCTTAAGCCTCTGATAGCTCGATAGCGAGCGCTGTTTGTGATGATCCCAGATGTTTTTATTTACAAGCTCACGCTGAGCGTATTGTTGTGGATAAACATCCGGCCTGCAGCGTCCGAGCAGCAGCATCAAATCCTCCTGTTGTCAGCGAGGCTTTAGCATGAGAGCATTGTGCTGATGGGAAGTTAGCGCTGCATGGGCTCGCAGAGAATAGAGAGTTTTAAAAATTGCTCTTGGCATTAAAGCAGCGTGTTATGTCAGCTCCCACAGGGTGACTTTGGCTGTTTGACGACTATAAATAAACTTGCAGAAAGAAGTGAAGTAAGAGGTTTAAAATGGTCCAGCTTCAGGGCCTGATTTAGTTTGTGATTGTCTCTTTGTGGGATCAGCATGAAGACACGTAAACAGCCTCCTCCTCTTCATCCCCGCCGCCCAAACATCCTGCTGACTGGCTGTGAAAGGGAGGATGCAGCTCTGCATCTTTTCATCGTGTCTTCTTCTTTTTCATCCTGTCAGGCTCGCTGCCAGTCATTCCTCTTCTTTCTGTTAATACCACGTCTAGCCATCGACATGGATTTGTTTGAGTGACGAGTTACTTTTTTATGTACAGATTGATGTTTGGGCAATTTGCCTGATTCATTTTACTGCTCCAAGTAGCCACAGATGGCCCATCAATCAAGAACTCTGGACACTAAAAGGTCCAGAACATCCAAGTGCACTGATGAAGCACATTTTAAGCTTCCAGGTCAACAGCTCTCAACAGATACTCACAGCTTGATTTACTCTAAAAATGTACTATAAACCCCTACTAATATCCACCTACTACCCTCTGAATAGGAATCCTGAAGCTAAACCTCCTAAAACAAAACCTCATATGTCTGCAGGACTCCAGACTAACTTTTTACATTGGTTGCTCCAGCACACAACTTACTTACACCCCAAATTTTTTAAATTTCTGTGTGACCACAAAATGAAACAAAACAACCATGAAGAAGAAAAATTAAGATGTAAAATGAAAATGCAAAATGACCACAGAGACTGAAAGTACCTATAGACATGTAAAGCAACCAGAAAGTGACACAAAACAACCACAAAAGGATATAAAATGAGACACAAAATGACCATAGGGATTCCTAGCAACTACAGAAATGTAAAACAAGAAGAAAGTGACACAAAACAAGCATAAAAAGACATACAATGAGACACAAAATGACCATACAGATTCCTAATGACTACAGAGATGGAAAACAACTGGAAAGTAACACAAAACAACCACAAAACAGCACAAAACAACCATAAAGAGACGTAAAATAAGATGCAAAATGACCATCAAGATTCATAGTGACTACAGAGATGAAAAACAACCAGAAAGTGACACAAAATGACCACAAAAGGAGACAAAACAATCACAAAAAGATGCAAAATAACCATAAAGAGATGTAAAATGAGATGCAAGATGACCACACAGACTCATAGTGACTACAGAGATTAAAAACAACCTGAAAGTGACACAAAAGAATGTACAAACACAAAGACAATGGTTAAACTAATGAGGATTATTTAAAAAAGGAGGGGAACTGAGACAAGAGGAGGAAGTGGAAAAACAAGCAACACACAAGGGAAACTGATTTCAAAATAAAAGAAGCAGTAACTGAAGATAGATGTAAAACCTATACATAGGGAATTACAGGAGACATGGGACAGGAAAACGTACAGGCAGGAATCTAACATTAAAAACCAAATGACCATGAAAATCTCTTCCATTTTTAAGCAACTTTTGCATTTTTGCGACTGACTTCCCCCAAAATCAAGGCGACACAAGCAGAAGCCTCGTTAGGTTTTAACGTTTTGGCCGTTTTCAGCTGTGAAGCTACAGTGAAGAATCCAAATTATTTCAAAAGACCAAAAGCTCAACTGGAAAATCACACTTTTAAGAACATTTGATACCGTTTTTATTATGAGACTTTTATTTACATATGTTTCAAAGGCCAAAAATACACAAAACAACCACAAAGGCACAGAAAAAAACAGTTGCCAATTGTCCAGAAAGTAAACCAACAACCTTAAAGGGACACAAAACATTTTCAAAGAGACAAAAAAAAAATCAAAGAGACACAGGTAATTATCACAGATATAGAGGATGACTATAAAGATGCAAAATAACGACAAAGACACATAATGGAACAAAGATACACAAAACCACCACAAACTTTCTATAGCTGAGATGTAGGAGGGAGGAGGCCTCAAGTTTGTTATCTGGGCTCATTGTCTCATACAGGAAGAACAGCATGTTTGATTATTTTACACTGAACAAAATGCTCCTCTCAAAATCAGAAAAAAAACTTCTTTCAAGGAACTTTTACCTTGAAATAAGTGAAAAATGTCTTGTAAGATTTCTTGAAATAAGATATGATATTTAGAATATTGAGATCTTAAAATTAGTTGGGAAAACTTATTTTAAGCTCTATTTTACCAGGATTGTCAAGCTTAAGTGTCTTATAATAAGCCAGACATGCTAAAAAAAAAAAAAAAAAAAAAAAAAGCAGTTTTTCACTCTCTGCTTTCATGTAACCTCCTAATTTGAGATGTAGTAATCCTCCTGCTGTCTTCATTTATGGGCACCAAAAAATGTTGTTTCTTTGTCTGAAAAAAGTCCAAAAATTCAGCCAAAAAATTCCCTAACTTTCTGAAAATTTGCAAAACCTTCAGGAAGAAAATTCCTTTAAAATGTCCCTTAAAAGTTAAAAAAAAAAAAAAAAAACTCCCCCAAATTTGGCAAGAAAACGCTTGTAAATATTTTCAAAAAATGAGTAAAAATCTTCCAAAAAATCTTAAAAATATCTAAAGTGATTACATATATAGCGAAACTCGCTGGATTTTGGTTGATTTTTTGGTAACAGTTCTTAAGAAACATTTTTAATATTTCCTTTTTTTTCCCCACCAAAAAATGTTGGAAATGTGGACATCACTGTGAAAATATTTTTTTCCCCACATTTTCCAACTTTAAAACGGCTTAATTTTGACCTGCAGGACGACACGAGGGTTAAACTTATTTTGAGTTTTCTTGTAAAATTCAACTCAAAACAAGATAATTTCAAGATAGTTTGACTTAACAAGATATTTAAGATGCATTGTCTTAAAACAAGGGCTGCACAGTGGTGTAGTGGTTAGCACTTTCGCCTTGCAGCTAGAAGATCCCTGGTTCGCGTCCCGGCTTTCCCGGGATCTTTCTGCATGGAGTTTGCATGTTCTCCCTGTGCATGCGTGGGTTTTCTCCGGGTACTCCGGCTTCCTCCCACAGTCCAAAAATATGCTGAGGTTAATTGATTATTCTAAATTGTCCGTAGGTGTGAATGTGAGAGTGATTGTGTGTCTCTGTATGTAGCCCTGTGACAGACTGGTGACCTGTCTAGGGTGTCCCCTGCCTTCACCTGAGTCAGCTGGGATAGACTCCAGCCCCCCCATGACCCTAGTGAGGATTAAGTGGTGTATAGATAATGGATGGATGGATGTCTTAAAACAAGTCCCTCCATCTGCTGAAATGTCACTTGTTAAGTGAATTTATCTTAAATCAAGTGGGATGAGACATTTTGACTACAAATAAGACAAACAGACTTGGTAAGATTTTGAGTTTTTGCAGTGTAATCATTTCATTTTATTTCACAGAAACCGAACTGGACGCTTTAATCCTCAGAAACTGACCACAGAGATCCTCCAACACCCAGAGCGATGAGACGAGGATTTAACGGGACGAATCCCTTAAATTTAGGAGGGAAAGTGTCCGTCCAGCCATCAGAGGCTTAATGCGGCGTCTGAAACCTGACAGCAGCTTCAGCAGCAGCAGACGTAAAGCTGCTGATCCAGGATCAGCTCAGGAGAAAGACTCACTCCCTCCTTCAGCGAGGCGGCTCTTATATAACGTCCTGAGTGACAGAGGAGATGAAGAACTGCTGGCCTGCCGTCACCAGCAGCCACAAAGTTTGTTTCCAGAGCTGTGAGGAGGAATGAAAGTGGAGAGCTGCCATGTTTGAGTCATTATGTGCTCAGCTTTGATCACATCCAGCAGCTCTCCGTCTCTTTGAAGACTTTTAGTTTCACTGGAAGAAGCTCATTAACTCACAGCTGATTCCAGCTCTGATCACTGATGCTAATGAGGCTTTTATTCTGGTTTCTGCAGAGACTTAAAACGTGCCGGAGGAAGAGTTTGTTCCAGTAGAAACAGCTGATATAACATGTTATAATGTTGGTTTATCTGTCTTTGTGCTCACGTGTCTTTTTGTGAACTTTTTGTGTCTGTTTGTGTGCTTTCTTTGTTGTTTTGTGGTTGTTTTGTGTCTCTTTCTAAAAATTATATGGTAATTATATGGTCATATTCTGTCTCTGTGGTTGTTTTGTGTCTCTTTGTGATTGTTTTGTGTCTCTTTGTAGTTGTTTTGTGTGTCTTTGTAGTTGTTTTGTGCCTTCTTGTGGCCATTTTTTGTGTCTTTGTGTCGTTTTGTGTCTCTTCATAATTGTATTTTTCTATGATTTTACTTGATATTATCTGTAATTAAATAAAACATGTAAAATAACTGTTAGAAAACTGTTTTGCATTTTTCTATCCCTATTATGCATAATTTTGCTTTCAAATAGCAGCAAATACTTCCCAAGTACCAGTACTAACATTTTTCTACTGATTTAAGTACCATAAAATATATACAGTCAAACGCTGTAAAAGAACAAATTACTATTTGCAAAAATAGAAATTTTTGATGTGGACAGTTTGACATTTTGGAAAATTGTAAATTAAAATAAAAGGATTTACACTTTGTAGAAACCTTTAAGTCGCTGCTGAAGACTCACCTCTGGAGCAGAAGCAGAATGTGGCATGAAAAGATTCCTCAAATATGTATTTAGGTGCAGCACCTGAGTAAATGTTCTTAGTAACTTGTGTCGATCCTTTACTACCTGAACCAGCAGACAGTAACAGCAGCACAGCGCCATCTGCTGCCTGCTGACATACAGTCACTGCAGTTTACTGGAGATCATTATTTGTTTAAAATGCTTTTTTTTTTTTTTTTACAACTGCAGGACGACGTTTTTTCTGTATTTGAAAATGCAGAAGATCTAAACTGTAACAGCAGGAAATCTGGGAGTCTGTTATACAAAACACAGTCTGTTTATTCGCAGTAAACAGCTCATTTCATTTATACATGCAGTCCACAGCTGGAAACATCTGGACACACCTCCAGCTCATTAGGAGATGGTTGGTAAATAAATTCAACTCCACATTTATATTCAGTAATTTTCCTCATGGTCAGTGATGAAACAGGGCAGAAAAAATTTCCTGAGTTTGTTCTGTAAATGATGTAAAGTTCTCCTGTCATCCTGCAGCCTGCTGGAGCCTCCTCAGAACCTCCTCTGGACCCAGAGACGAGTCCACCTTGATCAGTTTGTCTCTGGACCTGGAGCCCTGAAGAAGAAGGAAGGAGAACGTTTAATAATATAAGTAAAGCAGTTAAAGTGTATTTTTCATAATTCTGCACTTCTAAAATACCTAAAAATGTCAGTATTTTTATATATTTCTCACGTTCTTCAAGACAGTTGTGGATAAACTTTTGTCTTACTGTTAAACATGGAAAAATGTTGCCGTAGTTATTCAGAAGGGCTTGTTTTAACCATAAATCTGATCTGTTTAAGCCAAACTAGAATGTACTCCAGCTCTGGGAACGAATGCAAAAGTAATTTTACAAGAAACCCACATCAGCTTGATAAGAATCCAAAGATTGATGAGCTATAACTGGAAACTGAGTATTACACTCCCTATAGATGTTGTGTGCAATATGAACCCTGACAGGAGAGTCCCTGTGGTGGTGATGTTTACTTGAAAACACATGAAAAGTCCTGATATATCGTTTACACCACTATTTTGTAATTTTTCATTCGGATTTTATTTTCTTAACATATTTGTCTTGTATGTTTAAAAGGGAGAAAGTGATCCGGAATTTCATTGTACACTGGATATAATGACAATAAAGCTTTCTTATTTTTCAGATTTGCAGATACCTCCCCTCTGGAAAATAATATTCGAGTGTTTCATCAACCTTGTCCAGAGATATGTGACTCTTCTTCAGGTCCAGAACTTCAGCCAGGTAGCGAATAAGCTCAGCGTTGGCTTCTCCGTCTGTAGGTGGCGCTGCGATGGCGACACCGACGGCCTCAGCAGAGACTTCTGCAACAGCAGCAGCAGCAGAGAAACTGTAGTTTAAATACTGCTTCAGTTTTTCATAACAACAGTCCAGCTACACACGGAGTGAAGGAAGGCGACCTGTGATGCCGCTGTGTTTGGAGCCCGGCTTGGCGTGAACCGTTACGGTCACAGCACCACTTTTATCTCGAGTCACCGGACCGGAAGCTTCTGCATCGGCTGCTCCACCTGCACCAGCCGGCTTCCCTTTCACCTGGTCGACAGAACAGGATGTCAGTGTCTTGGTCCTTTATGTTTACTTTTTATAATCATTCTCTGTCTCTCAAACATCCTACAAAAACAGTCAGTAGTCAGCCTCAGTCATGCAGAGTTTGTAACGATCACAGAGCTTTGACTATAAATATTTCTGAACATTTCAGAGGGAAAATACTCTATTTACAATTACAATCACCTGATGGCTGCAGCTACTAATTACACTGAACAATAACCTTTTTTAATGGGCAGCACACTGCATATTGTCGTGTTGTATCAACTCTCAGATGTACGTCGCTTTGGATGAAAGCATCTGTTAAATGAAATTCTAATTGTAATGGTAATCAGTAGTATTATATTTAAAAGTTACCTGCCATCAGACTGTGATAAACCACATTTAAACCATTAAAACTGGATAGAATAAGAACTTTAATAGATATCACCATTAAACTTCCTCAGTGGATTATTTACATTAAGTTTTCTGAAATTTTATGTTTAAATCTGAAAATTAAGTATTGGGAAAGAAGAAATTTGTCATATTTTGTGCTCTCTGGCACACAATAGTTTAAACTAACTTCTGATAAGCTAAAATCTTACAACTAATGGATAATTTATGACATTTGTTTTTGCAAATAAGTATGTGTCCCCTAAACTTTGTTTTCAAGGGTTGTATGTCCCGTTCAGCTCTATTTATATTGATATAAATCCGCTCAGATGAATGGAATATATCATTATTTAATTAAAAATAGAAAATATTTATGATCTGTTTTGTTTAACCAGGTGATTTTACAGCACACACAATGTAGGTAAAGGCTTCAACAACATACCACAGTCCTCCATTCAGTTTTTTATTTAGTTTATATAAAAGTTTATGCTTTATTTCTGAGACAGTCTGCCTTATAATGTTAAATACTTCAATTAGCAAACATTTTTAAGCAGAAATAAACAAATACATATAAAAACCAGAAGTAACTGAATTCTCTGGTCAGTATGGTTGAAGTGTTTATTTAACAAACGCTACTAACTTTCTCCTTTTTAGGCATCTCTCTGTTTGTGGAGAAGCTTCTTGTCCTCCGGGTGACACCGGGCAGAGGAGGCAGCCTGCACCGGCACAGAGCGACCGACCGGCGGCAGAGCACCGGGACAGAGTCTGGTAACGGTAAACGGTTTAATCCAGTCTGCCGGAAAGTTGATAAAGACCGAATAAAAACACTAAATACGGCGACACCTGACCGGGAAAGCATCTACCGTCTGCCTGTTAGCTTGCTAGCTTGTTAGCCTGTTAGCAAAAAATGTAAACAATGCGACTTCCGGTTTTTCAAAATAAGCGTCTTCCGCTTTTTCTTTTGGACGAGTTTAAAAGTGCATCACCGCCACCTACTGGGAAGAAAGTTTACATTCACTTAATGTAAATCAAAGTAAAATGTCGCCCAAGATTCAGCACCGTGTCACAAGCTTTTTTTTGGAGCTATAAGATCGTGAGTGAATTATGGGATGTTATTTTTCTTTGGTGAATACAAACCACCTCCATTAGAAATGCTACCAGTGTAGGATTGTGTGATCAAAAACAGTTTTTCAACCCCATACGGTACTTTGTAATAGATTCTGGCTTTATTATCTGAATTATCCACAGGAGGGAAAAGCGACTCTGCTTTCGTTTCTCAGGTTGCTCCTAATGTTGTGTACTTATTCCTATATTTACATAAAATTAGCTGTTTTAAATTGGAAAGAATTGTGAACATACATGTGAACAGTAATGTTAAT
This sequence comes from Amphiprion ocellaris, assembly GCF_022539595.1. Classification (NCBI taxonomy): domain Eukaryota; kingdom Metazoa; phylum Chordata; class Actinopteri; family Pomacentridae; genus Amphiprion; species Amphiprion ocellaris. The sequence goes on from NC_072768.1 coordinate 36,501,775, forward strand.
GGAGTTGTTTTGTGTCTTCATTGGTTGTGCAGCTGTTTGTGTTCCTTTTGCATCTCTTTCAGCCAGTTTTAACCATTTTGTATGTCTTTTTTTGATAATTTTGCATTAATTTATGGTCACTTTGCATTTGAAGGTCGTTTCTAATTTCTTAGTCAATCTTTTGGATCTGAAATTGATATTTTTGCTCGTCCTCGGGGTGGTTTTATATCTGTTTCCATCTATTTATGTTCATTTTGCATTGCTTTTTATTATTATTTGCATGTCTTTAAGGTCTTTTTGATTCTCTGTGTGGTTGTTTGACTCACTGTGTTTCTGTTTTTTTTCTCTTTTTGGTTGCTTTGAGTATTTTTGCATCTCTTCAGGGTAGTTTTGTCTCTAGTTGCAGTTGTTTTATGGCTCAGTGTAGTTGTTTTGTGGCTCAGTGTAGTTGTTTTGTGGCTCAGTGTAGTTGTTTTGTGGCTCAGTGTAGTTGTTTTGTGGCTCAGTGTAGTTGTTTTGTGGCTCAGTGTAGTTGTTTTGTGGCTCAGTGTAGTTGTTTTGAGCAATTTTTCATCCTACTGTATTTGTTCTGAGTAATTTAGCATGTCTTTGTAGTTGTTTGTGTCTCTGTATTGCTGTTTTTGAGTAATTTTACATCTAGTTTGTCTTTTTTCTGTGTCTTTGGTGTTGTTTTGTGACTCGTGACTGTTTCCAAGAATTTTGTGTCTCTTCAATGTTGTGTTGTCTTTTTGTGGTTATTTTTGCAAAATTTTGCATCTCTCTGGTGTTACTTTGTGTCTCCTTGGTGTTACTTTGTGTCTCTTTGTGGTTGTTTTGTTTAATTATGTGTCTCTTGCATGTCGTTTTATGTCTCTGGTTGTTTTGCTTCATTTTGTGTTCCTGGTGTCATTTTGTGTCTCATTGTAGTTGTTTTGAGTAATTTTGTGTTCTTGGTGCAATTTTGTGTCTCATTGTAGTTGTTTTGAGTAATTTTGTGTTCTTGGTGCAATTTTGTGTCTCATTGTAGTTATTTTGAGTAATTTTGTGTCTCTTTGGTGTCATTTTGTGTCTCTTTGTAGTTGTTTTGATTAATTTTGTATCTCTTTAGTGTCATTTTGTATCTCTTTCTGGTTCTTTTGCTTAATTTTGTGTCTCTTTAGTGTCATTTTGTGTCTCTTGGTGGATGCTTTGTATTTCTTGGTGGTTTTGCTTAATTTTGTGTCTCTTTCGTATCATTTTGTGTCTCTTTGTTGTTGTTTTGATTAATTTTGTGTCTCTGTGGTTTCATTTTGTATCTCTTTCTGGTTCTTTTGCTTAATTAGTGTCTCTTTAGTGTCATGTTGTGTCTCTTGGTTGTTTTGCTTAATTTAGTGTCTCACTGGTGTCATTTTGTGTCTCTTTGGTGTTATATTGTATAAGTTGTTTTCATTCATTTGTGTCTGTTTTGTGTCTCTTTGTGGTTGTTTTGACACATTTTATGTCTTTGGTGTTGTGTCTGTTTATGGTTAATTTGCATAATTTTACATCTCTTTTCTGTTATTTTGTATTTCTTTCTGGTTGTTTTGAGTAATTTGTGTCACTTTTGTTCATTTTTTTGTTGTACTTGTTGATCGGTTGGCATTTCTAACCCTGTGGATTTTCCTCACATCTGTTTTCCTTGTAAAACGTTCCATTATCAGGCTGTCTTTGAGCAATTTAATAATAACCTTTAACTGGATGTAATATCTTTCCTGCTCTGAGGCGTTGCTTCCTTGTACATGCAGAATCTTATCACTCGTTTTCCTTATACCATCCTTCACACAGTCAGACCTACATCCCATCAAGCTATTACAAGCCTCATGAATATTCATGATCATCTGCAGATCAAAGAAATTCTGCGATATTTAAAATCCCACCTAAAGACAATAATTTAATCATTTTTATTCAGTAATCTTGATTTCAGTGTGGCTCTATGGACAAGCAAGCATCTATAGGATGATTTATAGATGTGTGTTGCAGCTTATTTTAGGAATGAGGCCTGTCAGATGTCATCGTCCTGCCTGAGCGTCAGTGCGCCTGCATCCCATAAGCATGAAAAATGAAAGACTGCAGCAGCACTACTGAGGAATAATGGATGATACTGCACACATGTGGGAGGTTTTATCTGTGTGTGTTCATGTTACAAGTGTTACTGCAATGAGGGCTTGAATTTAGCCCTACAGTCTTATTTGTTCTCCTGCAAACAGGTATCCGAGTATCACTATATTTACTCCCTGCACATGACTGAAATCAATAGAAGGTTTCTGTCTGACTGTGCTGTAAGTAAAATTAAAATGTCACAAAAAAAAACATCTTTAATCTGAATAAATTAATGTAAAAACAATGGAAAGGAGAACAGTTGTTGGTAAAAACTTTGTGTCTGTTTGTGGTCCTTTTAATGTCTTTTGCTGTTGTTCTGTGTCTCTTTGTAGACAGTTTGAGGGTCTTTGGGGTCATTTTGTATGTTTTTGTAGATATTTTGTGGTAGTTTTGTGTCTCTCTGTGGCCATTTATTTTTGTCATTGCTCTTTTTTGTTTCACTTTGTAGTTGTTCTGTATCTCTTTGTGGTTGTTTTGTGTCTTTTGCTGTTGTTTTGAGTCTCTTTGTGGTCAATGTGCATCTCTTCATTTTCGTTTTTTGTCTATTTATAGTAGGTTTCCATCTCTTTGTGGTCATTTTGTGTCTTTTGCTGTTGTTTTGAGTCTTTTTGTGGTCAATGTGCATCTCTTTGTTGTTGTTTTTTGTCTATTTACAGTCAGTTTCTGACTCTTTGTGGTCATTTTGTGTCTTTTGCTGTTGTTTTGAGTCTTTTTGTGGTCAATGTGCATCTCTTTGTTGTTGTTTTTTGTCTATTTACAGTCAGTTTCTGTCTCTTTGTGGTCATTTTGTGTCTTTTGCTGTTGTTTTGAGTCTTTTTGTGGTCAATGTGCATCTCTTTGTTGTTGTTTTTTGTCTATTTATAGTCGGTTTCTATCCCTTTGTGCTCCTTCCTTGTCTTTTCATGATCATTTTGTCTCTTTTGATTGGATTTTAGTCTCTTTGTGGTGATTTTGTGTCTCTTTATGACTGGTTTATTGATAGTTGATTTGTAAGGCGGCTCACTCTAATGAAGCAGTCGTCCTTTCCTGGGTTGGTCCTCATTAGAGTCACTTTCATCACAGCGTTTGATGTTTTTTCTCCTTGAAGAAACTTTCTAGAAACGCTCTGGACTGTCCATGTCCTACATTACAGTAGACTGTCATTTCTCTTTACTCAGCAGAGCCATTTTCAGATTTCATGACTTATTATTGCAGGTAATTCAAAGGGTTCTCTTCATCATGTGTAAGTGTGTGTTTTCTGTACGTGAGCCATCGGCTGCACAATCTCAGGTGGAATCTGCACACACAAAAACACACACAGAGCTGATAAGTATTCAGACCTTGTCTAGACTGCATCAAGAAACCCAACCCCCCTCCTCCACCTCTCTGCATCGATGCTTCAGGATCTCCTGCATCCAGACAGAAAAAGAAAGAGGGAGCAGAGGGAAATCCCGCCCGCCCGCCTTCCTCCGATCCAGCTGGAGATAAGGCAAGTAAACAACCTGTCCATCTTTACTAGTTCTGCTCTTTAATTCTCTTTTATTCAAACATCCTCTTCAGCCATAAATACTGATATAAAATCATTCATCATATTTCGTTGGTGGGAATATTACAGCTAATTTAAAATGATAAATCTGATTTCAACAGTGCTTATGAAGTACTTCAAAGCATATGCCGGCTATTTTTGTGTAAATATTTTGACGATAAGGATGTAATTTAATGCAATTACAATTCCAGAGTAGCACAAATTAGTTTTTTTTCCCATCAGATCCTGGTTCACACATCCTCCCAGCTGTTACATAACACACCGCCTTGTTTAATGGGGCGGAATACTAAACAGCTGGCCAGAGGTTCGCACTTTTACTCAGTTCACATACAGTGGGACGGAAAGTATTCAGACCCCTTTAAATTTTTCACTCTTTGTTTCATAGCAGCCATTTGCTAAAATCAAAAAAGTTCATTTTATTTCTCATTAATGTACACTCAGCACCCTATCTTGACAGAAAAAACAGAAATGTAGAAATTTTTGCAAATTTATTAAAAAAGAAAAACTGAAATATCACACGGTCATAAGTATTCAGACCCTTTGCTCAGTATTGAGTAGAAGCACCCTTTTGAGCTAGTACAGCCATGAGTCTTCTTGGGAATGATGCAACAAGTTTTTCACACCTGGATTTGGGGATCCTCTGCCATTCTTCCTTGCAGATCCTCTCCAGTTCGGTCAGGTTGGGTGGTGAACGTTGGTGGACAGCCATTTTCAGATCTCTCCAGAGATGCTCAATTGGCTTTAGGTCAGGGCTCTGGCTGGGCCAGTCAAGAATGGTCACAGAGTTGTTCCGAAGCCACTCCTTTGTTATTTTAGCTGTGTGCTTAGGGTCATTGTCTTGTTGGAAGGTGAACCTTCGGCCCAGTCTGAGGTCCAGAGCACTCTGGAAGAGGTTTTCTTCCAGGATATCTCTGTACTTGACCGCATTCATCTTTCCTTCAATTGCAACCAGTCGTCCTGTCCCTGCAGCTGAAAAACACCCCCATAGCATGATGCTGCCACCACCATGTTTCACTGTTGGGATGGTATTGGGCAGGTGATGAGCAGTGCCTGGTTTTCTCCACACATACCGCTTAGAATTAACACCAAAAAGTTCAATCTTGGTCTCATCAGACCAGAGAATCTTATTTCTCATAGTCTGGGAGTCCTTCATGTGTTTTTTGGCAAACTCTATGCAGGCTTTCATATGTCTTGCACTGAGGAGAGGCTTCCGTCGGGCCACTCTGCCATAAAGGCCCGACTGGTGGAGGGCTGCAGTGATAGTTGACTTTGAGGAACTTTCTCCCATCTCCCTGCTGCATCTCTGGAGCTCAGCCACGGTGATCTTTGGGTTCTTCTTTACCTCTCTCACCAAGGCTCTTCTCCCACGATTGCTCAGTTTGGCTGGACGGCCAGGTCTAGGAAGAGTTCTGGTCGTCCCAAACTTCTTCTATTTAAGGATTATGGAGGCCACTGTGCTCTTAGGAACCTTGAGTGCTGCAGAAATTCTTTTGTAACCTTGGCCAGATCTGTGCCTTGCCACAATTCTGTCTCTGAGCTCCTTGGGCAGTTCCTTCGACCTCATGATTCTCATTTGCTCTGACATGCACTGTGAGCTGTAAGGTCTTATATAGACAGGTGTGTGCCTTTCCTAATCAAGTCCAATCAGTTTAATTAAACACAGCTGGACTCCAATGAAGAAGTAGAACCATCTCAAGGAGGATCAGAAGAAATGGACCGCAGGTGAGTTAAATATGAGTGTCACAGTAAAGGGTCTGAATACTTATGACCGTGTGATATTTCAGTTTTTCTTTTTTAATAAATTTGCAAAAATTTCTACATTTCTGTTTTTTTTCTGTCAAGATAGGGTGCTGAGTGTACATTAATGAGAAATAAAATGAACTTTTTTGATTTTAGCAAATGGCTGCAATGAAACAAAGAGTAAAAAATTTAAAGGGGTCTGAATACTTTCCGTACCCACTGTATGATTAAAGGCCGCTTTCAGGGTTTTATTTTAAAGCTATACTTGTTTGCGTTTTGGTTTGACCAGTAAGAAATACCTCCGCCTTTTTCATTCATTGTCATCTCATGCCAGTGGGCAGTTTTTCTGCTGGAACTCAGCAGGTTAAAGAGATTTATAGGTGCTAATTTGTAACTATTTTAATTTTTTTTAATTGTGGATTTTTACTGCAGATCTAAGAAACTCCGCTCTTTCTAGTCAAAGTTTAGTTATTATTAGGACAGAGGTGGAGGGTTCTGCCTCACATCCAGACATCCCATATCCTTCAGGATAGAAGTGAAATAAATTAAAGCTTTGAACTGTTATCCACACCTTTAGCTAACAATTTCCAGTTGTTCCAACATACAAATATATAACAATTTCAACTGTTAGCCACAGATTTCGCTAACAACATTAGCTGTTAGTCACACATTTGGGTAACAATTTCAAATGTTAGCTATGCTATGGCTAGCAATTTTAGCTGGTAATTACACATTTAGCTAACAATTTCAACTGTTAGCCATACTGTTAGCTAACAACTTCACCTGTTATCCATATTTTGACTTACCTACGTAAGATATCTTTTTACCTTTTTACTGTTGTTTATCTATTTTAACAAATTTTTACTTGTCTATTTCTGTCCTCCACTTGCAATTGCAACTGTTAGCCACACTTTTAGCTAACAATTTAAACTGTTAGCCATACTATTAGTTGACAGTTTTGACTATTAGCCACACCATTATTGAACAACTTCAACTGTTTGCCATATATTTAGCAAACCGTTTCAACTGTTAGCAGCACATTTAGCTACAAATTTCAACTGTTAGCCAAACATTTAGCCAACAATTTCAACTGTTAACCTCTCTATTAGGTATCAATTTTAATTGTTGGCCACAATTTATAGCTTGCAATTTTGTCTGTTAACCACACTTTTAGCTAACAACTTCAACTGTTAGCCATAGCTTTAGCTGACAATGTCAACTGTTAGCCACATATTTAGCTAATACTTTCAACCATTAGCCACACATTTGGCTAACAATTTCAACTGTTAGCCATACTATTAGGCAACAATTTCAATTGTTGGCCACAATTTTAGCTTGTCATTTTAACTGTTATCTTATTTGCCATCAATTTCAACTGATATCTATTCATTTAGGTACCTGTGTAAAATATTTATTCATCTTTTCAGTGTTACTTATCTATTTTAACGCCTTTTGGCTGTCTACTTCTGTTCCCGACTTTTAATTTACTGTTAACTTTTCTGCTCAGCTCATTTCTTTAATTTAATTATAATATCTATTTTTTTTGTTTGCTTGTTTGTTTTTAGATGAGTTTAGCTTATCTTTTTACATACTCCCTTCCTTCTGCAGAAGTACCCCTGATGGTATTTTTACCACTGTTTCTTTGGGAATCATTGCTATTTAACGTATTTACTACTGCTGTACGAATATTTTTACAGTGCAATAATAGTATATTTACTTCACTGACTGGAACACTTCCTCCAGAGCTACCAATATGTATAAAACCAGTCTTACAAAATGCATTAATTACATGTTGTTTTAATAATGTAAGTTGTTTAAGTTCTGGCCAGATGTTTCCCTGGCAGTTTTGCAGTGTCTTCATGTTCTTTGTCGGATTTGCAGCTGTCAGATGATGATTTGTTGAAATTGACTGTCAGTTAAAAGTTTTATCTCTTTAAAGTGAACAGGCTGGACTTTGGTAATCAATCATCACTCAATGGGGAACCAGCTTCCTAAGATCAGCCTCACTTTATGCATGAGTGTTCCCCATCTGAGAGTGAAAAGGAGCTTTTACAGGCTGCTGAAGAGTCATAGATTATTTTAAAAGACTGCCACTGAACCCATTTCTACAGTGGATGCAGAGCGTATTTCTATTTCGCACCGAGTCTCGGAGCCCCCCAATTAATTCATGAATTATACGTTAAACGAGCTGACAAGACGGCTGACGACTGCAGAGAACGCTGTTTGGGTTTGGCCTGATTTATAATGCATGGAGGGAGAGCAGGCAGGGAGTGTAATCGAAAATAGGATGGAGAGGATGTAGGCAGGAGGGGGAGGAGAGGGAGGGAGGAAAAGAGGACTGGAAATGTGGGAATTCTGTCTGCTGTGGAGGTTTTAATGGGGAGCTGCTTCAGGCTGCAGGCGACTGATGATGGTGCAGCCATGTGATGCTGCTTTCAGGCTCTTTTAAAACCATGGGAATGTCCATCACACACTAATTAACCCTCTGAGGTCAGACACTATTTGAATTTGCCTTCAGCCTCGTGTTATATTAGAAACTGTAAAGAATTGGTTTTGTGAGATAAAAGTTGAAAAGACATGCTGATAAATGCCATGACAATATAATTAGACAAATTAAATGCAATGTTGATTCCTTAGCGGTGTTACTGGGATCTTGATGCATTTCCAGTTCGGCAGATTTTAGATTTTTACCCGCTAATTGCACCATTTTCCAGCTATTTCAGAGTAAAGTGAATTTAAAATGTGAGCCACTGTGCTCAAGGCAAAGTAAAGTCATTCCACTTTCCTTCTGTGCTTTAGCCCACATTAATGTCAGTCAGGCAGCTACAGCAGTTGTCTCATTATGCTCCTTGGAATTAGTTTTATTTATGTGATTTACATATTGCTGTTTACATGTAAATGCATGCCTTGGAAATACAAAAAACAAAACAAAACAAAAAACAGACAATATCAAATAACTATCAGAGTAAATCTGTACTGTGTAGCTGACAAATAATTCTGCCCATAATGATAGTTATCTAACTATAGCAGCTTCCATTGTTACTCAGTTACCTGTTGTCGTACTTTGTCGGTTACTTCAATTATTAGGGAGGCATCTATACACTCAGTAATGTCACTGCTGTAAATATACCACCGAGACACTGTGAAACAGAAAGAAAATCTCTCTAATTAGGTTAAAGTGAACAAAATATTCATGTAAACGCAGAAAAAAATGAGTAAATGATGATTGTGTGTACAGTACATATGTATGTTTGTCTTAGAGCATGTAAGAAATTGCTAAATATTTTTAAAATGTATGCATTAATTTAAACTACTGAAACCGTTTGTCCATTTCTATTAATTAACCTTCTCTGCTTAACAAGTTTAAGTTCTACAGGTGACCAAATAAGTAGGTGGTTATTTTGAAACCTAATTATAATATCTTTTATTTATACCTACAGTTTGTCCAAGTACACTCTGCAAACTGTACTAGTACACCCAGTGTTCCATGTAAAACTGATTAATACAGTAAATTTGTTAAAATCACTGTGCTTTATTTGTTTTAATAAATACATTTTAAATAGGTTGCAGCAAACATTATTGGCATTTCACAAGCAAAAATGTTCGGTTAAAATGAGACAAATCAGACTTTTCAGTGTAGGGTTTATTGCAGACGTGACTCAGAAAGCCTGCATGGATTCTGCTGAAGTTTTTCACAATAACTGGTGACACTGCAGTCACAATAAATCATCATATGTGAATATGCAGGCAGCAAAAATGACATTAGATCTAAGGACTGTGAAGCTTTATTCAAAGCAGCGCTATACCTGTCAGAATATTATCCACAGGAGCTCCAGTGGCTGTTAGAAGATGTGCACTATACGTTTTCACAAATTTTAGTGATGATTATGACGCGTCTAGATGTACAAAAACATTACATTTCCTGCATTTTGGACCAGTGTCTGTTTTTTTTTTCACTGCAGTGAGAAACAGAGTATGTATGAAAGTATGTGTGTATACTGACGAATGTATGGAAATACTTAAAGGGTCTATCATTTCCCAGTTTACATGCATCTACAGCTGCTTTTATCCGGATCAAACATTCATAACGTGCAGCTACATCTAACTTTATGTCTGTAGTAACAGCAGAAGCATGTCTTTATGAAACTTTAATGTTTCCTGCAACACACTAGTCAGGACCACCAGTGTTGTTTGCAGTTTATAGTATAATCAGATTCAGTCTGTATGTGTCTGTTATGTCTAATATCCTTGTTTAGACTGTAATTAACATGACAGCATTCAGATCAGGCTTTTCACTCACCATGCTGACCTTTGTAGTGCTGGTTTAAATGGTCAAACACATTCATTTAATTGCCTCATGTAATGCTGCTGACTGGGTACAACAGTCAACATTATTCTTTCTGTAACTGAAGTAATCCTTGTTCTTTTCACTGTGCACATGTGGAGACAGCGTGGTAATAAAACCTGTCTCATTTGAATGAAAATAAAATATGAACTCTGTGTAGTTAACAAGAAGTGTTAAATTGGACTAAATTATGTTTTTTTTTTCAGACAGACTTCTCCTGTATGTTAATCATGGAAAATAAGAATCATCCAAGTTTTCACATCAAGTAGCAGGATGTGTTGTAGTTAATTGGCCTTATGTCTCATTGCACCTTCTGTGATGAAAGGATATTGCCGGGTTCAGATTTTTTTCACAGAGACGAGATTTTGGGGCAAAACTGCAGTTAATCTGAAGGAGAAAAATGTGCATTTCTGAATTCCCTCCACTTACTGCTGACAGGCACTTTTAGTCCTTTCTTGCTAAAGACCTGAGGTTTGCACTGAAGGGTTAAATGAGATGCAGAAAAGTAGGAAGCAGAATGGAGGTCATATTTTAATCAGCATCCTTTTCATTGATTAGTATTTTCCCTCAGCCTGGAGAACTAGCCGAAACGATAGTTTGGCAGACCCATCCAATCCAATCCATTCCAATCCATTCCAGTCCAATCCAATCTCATTTGCTACCTTGTGCCAGATCAGGAAGATCAATCTCTGAAATTCCAGCCTCCTGGATCCACATCAAAAAGTAGTTTGCAGAGTCATCGATCCTGAGTCTTGTTAAAGTCAGGAAGTGTTTTTTCTTTAGCCTTTCTATACTAATTAACAAGCAACACTCCAGACATTTGAGTTCAATGAGGGCAAGGCTTCACACCATGATTACATCAGCACCCGCTCATGAACACTGGAGATGACTGTGATTGTTTTGTGTAATTGTTTTCCATTAACTGTGTTGAAACATTCTAATATTCAACCGGCTGCGTTTCAGTGAGCAGCTGTTAACGTTATAGTTTAGCAGCAAACACCACAGCACATTTAGGTTTCAAACCAAATGAAAAAGGACAGTGAAATAACTTGGAGAAGGTGATTTGTTGTATTTGCAGCACAAATGCGGCATTCAGATGCACTAATACCACTAATCTGAGATTAAAAGGTGCATAAAGGAAACTGAAAAGGAGTAATGAGGAATCAGAATGTCTTTACTATCATTGTATGAGAACAACGAAATTGAAAGTGCAGTCCTTAAAGTGCATTGTAAAATACAATAAAATAATAAATAACATCACAATATCACATAAATAACATAACAAAATCAAACAAAAAACATGTAAGACCATCCATATAAAAACATTCATAAAAAAAACATTCATTCATAAAACCATCAAATAAAACCCATTAGACAGTTACAAGTTATTTAATATGTCCTGAGTTTAGTACATAAATAGCATTTGCCTAGAAAGTATTTCTGAGTCTGTTTTTGTTTAGTGAATTGTACGTAGGTTGGTTGTCAGTTATTTTAATTAATGGTTTAATTCGATTTCAAGAAAGAAAAGCATGAAATTTCATGTCATTACAATGAGAGTTTTCTACTTTTTTTGGTCTTACATTAGATGAAAGCAGATATTTGAGTGTTTTCTGTGTTTCTTAGACAGACTGTGAATAATTCTTTTGATAACGTGACCATGTGCTCTGGGAACTTGTGTGTTTTTCCTGATGTGTTATAGACCAAGCTGGGTTCTAGACTAATTTACATTGGTTGCAATGCTGTGCCTACATTTTTCATTTACCATAAATATTACATTTGAATATTTCTTCTGCTTTAATATATCAGTACCAGCATACAGTGGTCATTTCCTGATACATTATGTAAAGACTGTACATAGGAATGAAGATGCAGATATATTTGTAAGTAATAAGTTAGTAAAAGGCAGCTCTTCTCTGGTTATATTACTACCAGTGTTAAATTTTCTTATAATTTCTGACTCCTCACTGCTTCGGTTTATTGTTGCCTGGTGATGAAACCCAGTTTCTTGGAGCTGTTGTCTTTTCTTTATTCACGATTCATTCATGTTCATGCTTCAGCCTTGCTTCGGCTGCAATAAATGCATAATGCTGGCTGTTAAATCAGATCTGAGTGCTTTCCTCAGACTGAGATTGAACTTGGTGGTGGGTGGGGTGGTGTGATCAATGTGCATGCAGAGACTGGTGCAGTTTCTGCAGCTTTTCTAAGTCACTTCACCGTGTAGACGTCCCCCAAACACTGCACATGCTACAATGGAGACCAGTGCAATATTCAAGAAGCAGAAGCTGCAATTTTCTGATTAAAGTCAAACGTCTTGCCACAGACCATTTAGAATGCAGCACTGTGGGGCTGCAGAGGTCCTCCAGCCTAGAAACGATCAGGGAACATGCTGGTCTGGTACAGATGGCGGCAAAAATCACATAATCGGTTCTGCCTTTTTATTATTCAGACTAAAGGAAACCTAAAAGTGAGCATTTGAGCTAAAACTGTGACTCTACTGCAATATTTGGTAAAGTAATCGCAATATTAGATTTCCTTTTGCATGTTTTTGAGCTACGGTTTTGACTATTGTTCATCTCCTTTGCTGACATAACGGTGTGCTCTGGGAAATGGTAACGTTTGTGCATCATTTGTCACAGTTTTGTGATGTTTTAAAGACCAAGGCGTCAGGATTAATAAAGTATCTATCTATCTATCTATCTATCTATCTATCTATCTATCTATCTATCTATCTATCTATCTATCTATCTATCTATCTATCTATCTATCTATCTATCTATCTATCATTTTATGGCACTATCCAGTTATTTTCTCCTTTTTTTCAGCTTGTGTTGTATCTACTCTCTCCTACTCTACGCTTGTGTTGTATCTACTCTGTACTATTCTACGCTTGTGTTGTGTTATACGTCGCTTTGGATGAAAGTGTCTGCTAAATGAAGCTATAGAATTATAAAGTGTAGAATAAAATAATCAGTAGGTTAAAAGATCATAAAAATAAGTGTAAGTTGAAGCCGTGCTGCAGTAAATGCAGAACACTAAACACTGAGGTAAATCATACAGTTCTGTCCCGTTTTAATACATAAATATCAGACATGTTATTGTAGTGATGGCAGGTTTAGCTGGTGTGAGGCTGAGTTGAGACATGAGAGGTTTCAATCCCAGCTCAGACGTGCTAACGTCTCTACAGGCCTGCAACTTGTAGATCAGTGTCGTCTCTGCATGATATCGCAGTCGGGAGGTTTCTGATTGTGAAGCGTGTCTCCTGCTTGTCTGATTATGTCCATGTAATCCTCTGCCATCAGCTTTACACTGCACTGCCAAAGTGTGCCACTGGGATTAAGGATGTTTGCCTGTCGCCTGGATGTGTGTTTGTTTGTGGACATCGCTGCTTTCTGCATCTCCTGATGCACCGATCAACCCAAACCCACCTATCAGACCCACTGGTGTCGCTCTGATGGAAGGGAAGGGGATTAAGGCCAGAGGGGGGGTCTGTCAGCAAACATGGAAGACGGGCTTTAGTCCTTCTACAGGCCCAGATAGGAAAACATAGATGAGATTTATTGGTGTCCAGTGCACATATACTACAGTGTTTCCTCTTGTGCTATGTGTAATTTATTTAGTATAGCAATAAAATCCTTCTGTCAGACTCACCAGAAACCAGAGAAGACACTGTAACTGTTCTCAGCAAAGTTTGTAGTGCAAATTGTAACCAAATTTCAAGAAAATCAGCCAAAGAAAATGCAAATTCATGCAGTGTGAGATGTGCTTTTTTTCACCATCTTGTGCCATTAAACCAGAGCAGAAGACGAGCAGCAGAACAAAGCAGCCTTGTTAGCTCAAACTGTACAAAACAAAGTGGAAAATATGATAGAAATGCGACGTTTCCCTTAGTTTCATGTATTGTGTGAGGAAAGTTAGTTTCTTCATCACTCCACACACATCTGAAGGATTTTTTGCTGACTTTTAACTGATTTATTTCAGAATTTTAAGCATTTCTGCTTAGAAATTAAATTGGCACCATTTTTTTCAGCAGCATTTAGAGCTCAGTCTCTTCTTGGAGTGTTAATCCAAAGTTTGTACAATTATATCAAAGTGTTTTGGCTCTCATCTGTATCTACATTATATTATTTCAGTCTATTTTATATTCATAAAGTCTACTTGAGTTTCATCACAATTCATTGTGCTGCAGATTTTTTTTCAAATGGATAAAACTTTGCTCATCAATCTACACTCAGGAAGCCGGAATGACAAAGTGACCAGGTTTAAAGAAATCATTGTAAATTTATTAAAAAGTAAAACTGAAACATAATTTTTATAAAACATATAATGAGCCTTCATTTAATATCTTGTTGAAATTCCTCCTGTTTTGTGGCCTTGAGTTCTGGGTCACTGACACATTTGTCCTGAAGCTGCTCATCTATAGAGCTGCAATCAGTAATTAGGTCCTGATTATTTGTCACTCATTCATTGACTTTAGGGACAAAGTATTGCTATTATACTTCTCATTTAGAAACAAATAAACAGAGTGCTGCTTTCACTTTGTTGTGGTACTGTGTCCCTGCTAATGTACAAACCTTTGCATCAGAATCAGGCTGTTCTTTATTCACAAAGCAGCCTGGTAGCAAAATATAGAATACATTTTACCAAAAAAATCAATAAACAGCTGGTTTTACTTTCATGCTGTGCGTTATGGCGACTCGCTGTATATTGTTGCTGTTTTAGATATGTGAGGTGATTCTGGAGGGGATTCTGTGGGTTGCAGAAGTTCTTCTTTTGGGCATTCATGCGCTCATCGTGCAGCAGCTGGTTGGGAAAGTCTTTTGGGTTGCAAAACTCTCTGCCCTCTGACAGAACTTGCCCTGAACCTGAAATATATCCACACAAAGGTGATAAATAATGTTTAGGGACAAGTGCTTCACCTGACGTTTGATTTTGCCCGTCTGTTCTCTCCACAAAAGTGAATCCGAAACATCTGGATCGCTCCCTGGTGGCTGGTTGCTATTTAGTCATTATCACAGTAGATCATTATCATTTGATTTATGGAAGCCTAAATTGTAATTGAGATTAGTATGTGATTGATGGTGCAGTCCTTCTCCAGGGTCGTTTTAGCTGTTTCCTTTGAACCATGTGGTGCTCAGAAAAGTCAGCATTCCTCCCAGTCTCTGACTCTCTGTGTATTTTGTTGTCAATCCATCTAATCCTGTAAATATGCCATGATTGGTTTGTTCTTATCCTGAAAGAGAGGAACAGTTAAAGACCTAAAGACCCAGTCCTGTTTATTTTCTTCTCCTGAGACAGTTTTTTTTTTTTTTAGAATTTCAGAAAAGAGCTGCAAGACAACACTGGCAGAAAACACTGGATTTCAAGCTGTGTGGGCAGATCTGTGAAAAGTGTTTGTTGTGAACTCGGCTTTAAAAGAACAGTCTGCAATACAAGTGTAAATGCACAGCTGCTAATATTTCAAAATGAAGAGTCCCCCTGAACGTTTCATAATTTTTTGATTGACATATGCACACGACTTTTTGATTGTAAGACTGTAGTTTTTATTAAGTCTTTAGTTTAACCAATAAGGATGAACAATGTATTCAGATTTGCTACATCACAGTACAAGAATGTGACTAAATGATCCATGTGTTGTTGCTTTATTTGTTTTATGGCATTAATACACCAGCTAACAGGAGTTTAGTATGTTTTTGTCTCATTGCACTACAGTATCTTTTTCCTCAGCACTCAGAATCTCTTAAATGCTATTTGGCAAAGTAAACATGCAGCAGGCCTTTAACTCAGACTTCCATCCTCCAACACGTCTGTTTCATGTATCACACGCCTCTCCTTTGTCTGACTCTTCATTTACACATTAACTGTAAAAATAAAACAGGTCAAAATTGTACATAATGCCTTTATTTTTACAAATAATTCATTCTGTTGCAAAATTACACTATTTTTACTGTATTTAAGTCAGGCAAAGATATCAGTCTTTTACAGATATTTCTGTTATTTGAATGAAAAGAAATTAAGTATATTAAGGATTGAAAAATGGTAAATGATTTCTTAAACCGTTTCCCTGTTTTGTCAAATTTGGTGTAATGTCTGTTAAAATCAGAGAAAAATAGATAATTTATCTGTCGACTGTAAATAAACAAACAAAAATGGCTTTGACTATGAATAATGTGTGAATCAAATATTAGTATTTTTTTATAAATAGTACATTTTTCTTTCACAATGTGCGACTGTAGAATTATACGTTTTCACAGTTATTTAAATCAGCTAAAAGTATCAGAATTTTTACAGATATTTGCATTTATTTTCACCATTTGTACGTTTTTTGATCATATAGCGTTTCAACGTGTTCAACCTCTGCTACAAGACTTTCACTGTGTTTTTTACAGATTTTTATGACAGTATTCCTTCTAAAGTCACCTGTTAAAGGTAATTTATAACACTGATATCACAGTCAATTCGTGCAGCGTCTCTATAAAATTCTGCAGCCGGCACCTTGATCTTATCTACCGCTGACAAATGAAGAGGCTCATAATTAACGTGATACAGTTATTAGTTCTCAGTGTGTCTGAGGGCAAAGTAAACACCAGGAACATCAGGCCATGTGTGTGTTTTCCCTCCCAGCTTGAACCTGCTAATGAGCTGCTCCATATGTTCAGCCTTTAGGCTGCAGACGCACACATACAAAGACATTTAAATAGAATACAGGCCCACAATGAACAACAGCTTTTAGCATTTCACAGGATTCAGTGTGATCCCTTTTATGCTTTTCAGTTCTTTTACTTATTTTTTGACTAATTTAGAAAAGCGTAAAATTCACATAATAGAAATCCAACAGATGAGAAGCAGTTCATCTATTTTAATTTACGGATTTAGAGCTCAGAAAGAAAACTAAGAAATGCAGCACAATTTAAGAAAATGAGTTGGAATAAAAACAGAAATAACAGAGCAGTCATAAATCTGTGGAGCATTTAAAATGCAAAGAAATCTAAGAGAGGATGTGACAGAACCGACATTAAAAATGAATCAGACATCATGAACTGCATCTCTGTGACAGTTTAGTTTTAAATTTTCAGTGAGTATTGTTCCGTATCTACACCGCAATATCTGAGGGAACACAGGCCGTGTTTTGTGTTGTAAAAATGCATTTACATTTATAAAGCGACTGAAATGAGGAGTTATTTTCATCTTAGTAACCTGTCCGTTATTTAGTCTGCATTGTTCTAGTATTTAAATTACAGTTGCAGCAGTTGAATGAGTTGAGTTATGTTTTCTTGTTTAGTCCAGTATGGATGAGGAAATGCATAGTTTTCTAGAAACTACAGTCTTGTCTTTCTAAGCACAACAAGCCAGGGCTCTAGACTAACTTTCTAATTGGCAGCACCAGTGCTACTGACTTTCTCAGCTGCTTTCAGCCCACACACCCTTATTATGGCACAGCACAGCCATAACCTATCAATGGACATTGCATGCTGATGAATAGTTGTCTTTGTTTCACATTGATGTAAAGATCAACAGCGGTTTGAGACTTGATATTTGTAAATCATTTTATGTGAAAATATGCTCCTTTTGTCACTTTTTCCCCCTGATGTCAGTCCAAAAAACTGGTCAGACATTTGTTGAACATCTGTTTGTTGATACACAACTGTTTACAAATGTTCCCTCAAGTAGGTTATTGTTTTTCTAGCCAGATGTCTAAAGTTCAGAGAGGACAGATATGTAGAAAAAATAACTGAGGCTGAGCTCACCATAGTTTGACTGTTACTTACAATTCATATCTGACAGAAATCAAGTGTTTCCTGTCTTGAAAATGAGCCCAAAAGTTACACTCATGTTAATAATTGATCAGATCACATGAACTCAGACTGGAATTTAAAGTGTAAGTGATTGAAACTTTAGAGTGGTAGTTTCCAGGTGACTTATCCATTGATTGATTGATTGATGTTTTTTTCAATCTCCAATGTTACTTTCATGAAGAGAAAAGCTCCACATTAACAGCCTTTCAGGATTAAACCATTTTGTTTGCTGGCAGATGGAAACGAACTTTGAACTCACTCTAAGAGAGGGGTGTCAAACATAGGGCCTGCGGGCCAAAACCGGCCCACCAGAGGGTCCAATCCGGCCTCCAGGATGACTTTGCAAAGTATTGAACTTTCTGAGTGAAAATGAATAGTGACTGTGCAAATATTTAAAGACATTGAACATTGTGCAGTATAATGTCAGTCAGCAGCTTCAGTACAAAAGAGTTTGGTTTGGTGGAACTTTATTGTTGTAAACTCAGGCATAATATTTTTGAAACTGCACTTATTAGTTAATTTATTTTTTCTTTAGAAATTTTACGTTGTTAGTAATAATTTTAAGAAAAGAGTTCATTAAATGTGAACATTTTCAGAATGGATTTATACTTTTTTGCGCTAAAATAAAGAGAAAAATTTGGATTTGTCATTATTTATAGATTGTTATGCTGTGATTTTAATGTTTCGGCCCACTTGGGATCTAATTGGGTTGTATGTGGCCCCTGGACTACAGTGAGTTTGACACCCCTGCTCTACTCTAAGAGGTGTAACTATTTCACTACATAACATTTACTCAACATTAGTTTGGAGTCCAAGCTTACTGACACCATGTAGAAAAGTCATCAGTGTCTGCAGGCAGCAGTTTAAAAGCAGCTCAACAATGAATGTGGCAGATCATCTATAAACAGCTAACTTGTCTCTGTTATATTCCTCAATAGTTTTTGTTCTTGATATAGTTATGTTTTCATAAATCATATGAATGTGTGGCAAGTGCATGCTGGTCTGCTCTGACTATGTTGTTATAATTTCTGTATAGAATGATTTAATATGCTGCAAATGCCAGCTTTTTGTGTTGATTTATAATTCATTTCAGCTGATAAGGCTAGCAGATAGAGTGCCCTCAATGCACAGTGGTCCTTTTAGTTCATCTTCAAATAACAAGTGTTTTTTTTCTTTTTCCACTGATTAATCGATTGGTTGAAGAGTAGGCATAATTTCAGTCAGCCAAGATTGTCGTTGGTTCACTGCAGTCCTAGAAAATGTCCCCTTTTAGCAAGCATTAAACCAAAATCTGCTAAAAATGAGCTGAATTTAGGAGGAGGAGCTGCTGACGAGGAGAAACCAGCCTCTGGGAGTCTCTTTCATTTTCTCCCCTCCTCATTATTTAATCATGATGCTTAAATGCATAAAGATAACATTTCTGTAGCAGCCGAGTAAGAAAACAAAAAGAAAGAAAACAGGAGGAAGTCAGATAGAAAGAAATGAAAAGAATAAAGATGGGGAAAAAGATAAAAAGAAGTGCAGAGAATGAGACAGAAGGTTGCGGGACAAAGCTAAAGAGTGCATGTATGAGCAGAGTAGACATGGTTCAGTTTCTGTAAAGCTGCAGGACTTTTGCATCATCGTAGAGAAAACATCTCATCAAGCATCTCTGCTCTCACACTAAGTCAACACATCTGTCACTCCACCTCCTCATCCATCCATCCATCCATCCATCCATCCATCCATCCATCCATCCATCCATCCATCCATCCATCCATCCATCCCCCTCCCACCGGCCTCCCATATGCCTCTTTCAATCCCCCTCCACGCCCATCCCCACCCCCATCCGCCACCCCTTACCTTCCCCCTCGAGTCGGCCATATGGCACGTCCCTGCATGTACGGTATCACAGAGGTGGACTGTACCATTGTGGATGTGGGGGGTGGATGGCAGCAGGGAGGAGTGCTGCAGAGAAAGAAGGAGGGGGAGAGAAAGGCTGGCACTATCCTTCCCTGCTCTAATCCCTCAGTCCTGCCTCTGTGTGCTGATGCTCTTTACATTTACAGTGCACAAACTCCAGACTGCATTTTAGGCAGAGAGTGAATTTTAAAATAGATTTGCTGTGAAGTCGGGAGCTTCGGTTTGAGTCGTCCAGGTAAGAGAAGTGATTTTAAAATGTTGTTGAAGGTGTTTGTGTTGTATTTGACTTGCAAAAGCTGCAGCGTGTGTTGAATGGAGTGAGCAGTTTTTTAAATAAATGTATATTTAATTGAAATTCAACACAAAAATGACATTTATTTTGATTTGTGTCTGATTTTAGAGCACAACTAAATATTTATGGAGTTCTTCTGTATGATTCATGGTGCTGTAAGTATAATTGTCAGATATACTCCATCAAAATGACATGCAGTGTAGTGATAAATTCTGTTTTTAATTTCCACACAGTAGAAAAATACTATTTAGAGCACAGACAGGTCAGAACTTTTGCCCCGACAGCAGATCACCAGCTGTTTACACACAGATTAAAGAAAAAACACCTGAGTTGACAAATGGCATGAAAACAGCGAGTTTAGAGAACTAACAAGGTGCAAAGTAAAAGAGGACATGAATCTATTAATAACGAACAGGAAGCTCCTGTTCAGCAGGGATTGCTTTCCAACAGCATTATATAATCAATGCATACACACACGAATGCAAACACTCATCTCATGTTACACTCTTTTCATGCTATATGTATACTCTATTTAATAGCAAGTGCATGATGGAATCAGGACTTTTGTTTCTGTTGACTCATCGGCTGAGTGAAGCTGTTTATGCTTCGTGGTTTCCACAGATGGGACTTGAGAACCAGCAGAGGTTCCTATGCTGAACGCAAAGTCATGCCGCCATGTCCGACTCATCTCTGTTCAACTAAAAAAGCAATACAGTCTCTTGTTTAGTTTTTTTTCTATCCTGAAACGTGTTCCTGAGATTTAAATTCCACATAGACAACTCTCCATCCACCACAGGAGCTGAAACACTGAAGTCGGACACTAAGCTGAGCTGATTATGAAAATGATTTGGGTTTGATGGGTGATCGGACCAAGTTGGAATTGCATCAGTTGGTCTGTTCCAGTCTGGATCAGGTGGTTTGTTCCAGTCTTGTTTGTTCCAGTCTGGATCAGGTGGTCTGTTCCAGCCTGTGTCTGTTGTTTTGTTCCAGTCTGTGACTGTTTGTTTGTTCCAGTTTGGTCTGTTCCAGTCTGTCTGTTGGTCTGTTCCAGTCTAGGTCAGTTGTTTTGTCCCCATTTGCTCTATTCTAGTTAGAGTTAGTGAGTTTGTTGCAGTAAAGGCCGGGTGGTCTCTTCCAGTCTGGAGTGGTTGGTTTATTGCAGGCTGACTAAGTAAGTTTGCTCCAGTTTGGTTTGTTCCTGACTGGTTGTTCCAGGTTGGTCTGTTCTAGTCTTGGTCAGTTGGTTTGTCCCAGTTTGGCTTGTTGCAGTCTGGATCAATTTGTCTGTCCCAATTTGGGCAAGGTGGTCTGTTCCACTTCGATCTGATCTGCTCTGTCCAGTCTGGTCCATTCCAGTCCAGGTTGGGTGGTCTGTTCTAGTCCAGATCAGTTGGCGTGTTCTAGTTTGGTTTCTTCTAGTCTGTGTCAGTTGGTCTTTTCCACTCTGGGTCATTTGGTTTGTTGCAGTTTGCTATCTTCCAGTTTGGGTCATTTGTTTTGTTCCATTTGGGTTTCTTCTAGTCTGGGTCAGTTGGTCTTTCCCAGTCTGAGTCAGTTGTTTTATTCCACTTTGGTTTGGCCCAGTCTGGGTTAGTTCATTTGTTCTGGTTCGGTCTGTTCCAGCCTAGGTTAGTTGGTTAGTTCTAGTCTGGATCAGTAGGTCTGTTCCGGTCTGGTCTGTTCCATTGTAGGTCGTTTCTTCAGGGTCCAGGTCCTTCTGTAGCTCCACAGTCCTACAGTCCTCCATCCAGGATCTTAGACAGACCCTCAGCTGTTTCCTCTTTGTTTTGGATTCTTTGGAGCAAATCTTCCTGCATGTAAACTGGTTGACCTCCATTTTTGCTTTGATACAAGAACACATGAAAATTAGCACAACCCAGTAAAAAATGTATGCTTTCCAACAACCAGTCAAGTGTTTATTTATCCAGATAATGACGTGGACCGCCTGTGGTTATGATGGGAGAAACTGAAGCGTGAGGTGCAACAATACTCTCATTACCAGCCAAGTCTTTCCCTTTCAGGAACACAGGCTTGTGGGTAATCTGTGTGTGACATAGGTCCAGTATTAAGAAACTGTAGTGTATAACAAAAGTAACATTAGCAGCCACTTAAGCAAATATACCATAGTTTTGCCCTACAAGAAAAGAGTTAAAGACTAAGTGAATGCAACATTATGACAGTGTTTCTCTGCTTGTCCCTCATTAATACTTAGTTGGTCCAGACAGCAAAGGTCATCATCACCTAATGAGTCCAGTTAGAGGGAAGACGAAAGTCTAAAACCAGAGGTCTCCATAGAAAAAAAAGAAAACCAACATTTGAATTGTCTTGGTGAACAGCTAACCCGGTTTCGACTGACAGAACTGTGATTTGGATGGTAGCCTAGCAAGAGCTGTCAACAGATTTTCTAAATGTAATCACATAATAAAATAAGAAACAAATGCAGATATCAAAATGTGAAAATTAAGATTTGTAGGATAAAAATGCTGCCATCTGCCTTGTGAATTCTCTCATAGACCCAAACCACTGCGTTGAATATGGGAGTCACAACTTTACTTTCATGGATTGAAAATGAGATGTAGGTCAAGCAGAAACCTGCAAATAATTCAAGAACTACTGCATGAAAATAACAGCTGAGAGTCGGCTGCAGAGAGTGATTTGCACGGCAAGCAATCTGAAGCGATTACCGTTTGGAAATATTCAGGATTTTGTTCGCACGATGGCAAAATTATTCAGTCTCGAGAATAAATTGTATGCAACCTTTGTAAGCTACAGTTAGAACTAGTAAGCTGAAGGAACATCTAAAAAACATGCGACCTACGTAAGCAGTAGTTGTGTCTCCTGTATTGCTTTGCAGTCTTATTTGGAAAAAACAATATTCAAATGGTTCAAACCTATACTTTTAGTTTTCTTTAATAAAGGCGTAATCCTTTTTGGCCAGTTTTGACAGTGTTACTTAGAAAGTGCATTCTCTGTGGATTTTCAGGGTCATCTAACAACAGAACTTTTGGTTGTTGTTGCCCAGTTTTTCTTGTGTATTGTGTGACAAGAATACTTAGCTCCTTCCTGACTGCCAAATACTGAAATCTGTGCTGGAAACAGTCTTGGTGTTGGTTTGTCCAGTTCTCTGCAGGCTCCACATGGCCCAGGTTTTAATGATTTTAACTATTTAACATTGATGACTTGAAGAAAAAAACTGCATTTGTGACTGCGTTTTTTCATCCTTAATACTCTCAAAAGCAAAGTAATTTTTCTGTGTAGATCTGACAACATCCACGGGACTAATCTGTCCTTCTGTTACCACAGACATGTCTGAACTAATAGTGAACTCTTGACTCATTCTGTTTGATCTGTCAAGCTGCGATGTTTAACCTGATGAGAACAGCTTTGTATTAAAACATCATTTTTACATCCATTTTTGACAACATCCTGATTTAATATGTATAAACTAAGCCATGTTTGAGATTCTACAGATTTTTTTTGGACATTTATAGATGCATAAAGTGAAATGTGGTGTCAAAATCCTAGTGCACAATGCAGGTACAATAATTTATACAACTAATAAACCAAATATACCAAAGCAAGCAAGAAATGTGCATTAAAATGTACAAAACTGTGATCAGAAGTAAAAATTGAACAGTGCAAAGACAGCAGTATTAACATGGCAGCGGTACATGGTATAGTATCATTTATAGCAGATGAACATCTTTGGGTTTGTTGTCCCTGAGAAGTGTCTTGCTTATTCTGTCAGGCTCTGATAGTCTGTGGGAAGAAATCCTTCTCTTTGGGATTAGTGGCAGTGAAGGAGTTTGCCTGATCAACAGTCCATTCCTGGGGAGGTTTGGGTCCTTCACTGTCCTTCTGGCTCTGCTTTTGCATCTCCTGTTGTTTAGGCTCTGCAGGGAGGAGAATGGAGTCACTCTAATGCCATCTTGTTCCTTCATCACACTGTAGAGAAATGCTGTTTCACTCTTTATTCTGTGTAACCTCTGTTTGTTCAGGGAGAAATTTGCTGAGCATATAGGGGACTTCATTAGAAACACCTGTGCAACCTAGTGCACAGAAAACATCGCAACTTTGGTTGACCCAGAGTCAACCAAAGTGCTTCTATCACAAATTTTATGTCCATTTTGAAGTATCACAGTGGAAAAGGTTAATGGAAACAGCAAAATCTGCTCTATTGAGGTGGTTTTTGACTTATTCTAAGACAGACTTGATGTGTTACATGGGAGATGGAAACACATTCTCTGAATAAGTTATGAAGTCGAGAGCGTTTTAAGTCACGTCACTAATAAGCTATTACTACCTGCTACTAGCTGTGGACAGCATGAAACATACACTCTAAAAACAACAGTTTAACAATGAAAATCTGGCAGCAAAGGTTGGTTTAAAGATGTTGGAATACCATTACTTTCAAAAACTGTGGAGAAAAAAGGGTCAAATATCTGTAAAATGTGTAAAATCTGTGCAATTCCTGTGTGACTGGCTGCAAATCAGAGCGCTGTAGACAGGAGATGCCTGAAAGCACAGATTAAAGAGCAGAGAGAGGAAAGTGCATTTATTTTATTACTACGCCAAAGAAAGCAGTGGAGTTATGTGATGATCAGTGTACGTTTGTCCTTCTGTCTGTTAATCTGTCTGTTAGAAACATTACTCAAAAATGGATTTGGACGGATGGATGGAGGAACGAGCAGAATATTGGGTTCGGTCTGTAACGTCTGACGGGGATGGAGTCTGAATATTCAGATCTCAAAAGAAATACTTGGATACCATCGTCACGACCAAATATTCGGATATTCGGGTCCAGCCCTAGTGCTTTTCTTGTTTTATCTGTAATAGCTTAACAAAAATAAAGACACAGATGATCAGAAAAATGCAGGATATAGTTCCTAATTCAGATCATTGTTCTGCCTCAGAATATCATCATTCGATCTTTTGGTGAGATCATCCACCCTTCTGTTGGTAGGCACACCTGATAGAAGTGTTAAAACTGATTTTCACAATGCAGTGAAATTAATGTATGCGAAGAAAACACATGAAATGGAATGTAAACTGGAGGATATGTGTTAAAGATGTAAAACACTGCCATGGTCCTTTATAACCAGCTGGTAGTTCCTGTTCTGATGCTGCTGCTTCCTTCTGCTCCAGTTTGAAACGGTAGACATCACTGTACCTAAAGAGAGAGAGAGAGTGTGTGTGTGTGTGTGTGTGTGTGTGTGTGTGTGTGTGTGTGTGTGTGTGTGAGGTCTCTTCCTGCTTTAGATGGGAACGTGATGCATTATTAATGTGGTCTGAATGACTGGGTTGATGCTGTAGCTTCCTCTGCAG
Source organism: Amphiprion ocellaris (assembly GCF_022539595.1). Classification (NCBI taxonomy): domain Eukaryota; kingdom Metazoa; phylum Chordata; class Actinopteri; family Pomacentridae; genus Amphiprion; species Amphiprion ocellaris. The sequence continues at coordinate 36,526,794 of NC_072768.1, forward strand.
CTGAACATCAGCCGTCTCAGCTCTGAGCAGCGTTCGTCTGTCTGATCACACAGTTCATCAGCAGGTTTCCACAACCTGCAGGTCGTCATGAAAACAGGCTGCATGCCATGTATCTGTCAGTACAACAAGCCTCTGTGCTCCATGAGAGGAGGAGCCTTTCCTCTCATCTCAGGTTTCAGGATGTGGAGAGCTTTTTACAGTGCTGCACTGTGTTTTCTGTTGTGTTTCAGTTGTGGTAACAAATCACTGCTGCTGTTGCTGCACCACACATGTGTTCATGTACAGGCCTGTAGAAGTATATCATTATTTTATCTCTGGTATTTTTACAGTATATAACACTGCAAGAAGGCTCTGATCCAGAAGCTTAACAGGGCATTAACCCTTGAAAGCAGAAGCAGACATTTAGTTTACCAGCTTTGGGAGCCGATAATCAGCTGATACTGATGACGTCGTGTTAAACAGTAGTGTAAAAATATCAATATTTCTTTCTGTAGCAGCCCTGTGTACTACAATTTATGTTGATATTCTAAAAAAATAACGTACAGAGAATATATTCTGATTGATTTAAATACCACCAGATCACAAGTTCTGTCAGTTTAATGACGAAATGCTGATAATCATCTGAACTTGAAGCAGTTTCTGCTCATTTGTCTTTTGTTTTTTCTCACTGTCGGCTCATTTTCACTGCAGTATAAAATCCTGCACCTCTATGAAAACAGAAAAACGTTGGGCAATATAACATAAATAACATAATCTTAAAAAAATTGGAATTTCTTGTTAAGTAAAGTAGTTTTTTATGATACATCACAGTTTTTAGCCTAGATTTGGTTATTTTTCCTGATAGAATTACACGTTGCACGTTATATATTCAAGGGCAATGGAAAGAAAAACATCTGATTAGTCTGTTTTTTTTGTTTGTTTGTTTGTTTGTTTTTTTTTAAAGAAACTATGCCTTTTAAATTGGCAGGTTTTGGGGTTCAGAGAGTTCCAGGAGTTGGACGCTCCTGGAATGACATTTTATTAAATTGGATTCAGCTGTACCAGGATATGAGGCTTTCTGTGACTTCATCTATGGACCAAAGTTTGCCAGAAACTTTTTGCCACTTTCTGCACTGCAACGCTTCCCGGGCGAAACACTGTTCATCTCAAACAAGCTTAATGCAAATTAGGTGTTCAGAACTGACTGAATTCTAAACTGTTCTCCTATAGGGAGCATTTTTACCTACATTCACCTCAAGTTTGGGAACTTTGACTGTGTATAACTCATAAATTCTGACAGCAAAATAGCAGAAAAGTGATTAAAAGCATCTTCTGTTTGAATGTCAGTAGCAGCACCTATTGCAAGGTGATGTCTTCTTTTTGCTTGTGTGAAGTCGTGCAGGCAGATTTTATCCATTTTCATTATGTTATTTATGATTTGCTTTATCTGTAAAGTTTATGTGACAAGCAGAAGCTGTGAGGTTTGTGGAAATAGAAACTGTTTTATAAGCAGAGCCAAAGAGCGCTGAGGAATATAGTTGATCTTTATCGTGTTTTCTGGCTCCTGCAGGTCGGTGCTCAGGTGCTGATATTCTAAAGACTGCTGACACTGATATCACATTAATTATGCGCTTTATTAGGAGCGAGGCGGTCAATACAGCCGGATCAATGGTGTGATGGAGATGGAACAGCGGCGTCCGAATAACTCCAGAGTTTTAATTTCCTGCTAAACAACATGTGACTGATGGTCATTTCTGTCCGGCTGTCCATCCAGTAATTTAGTGCTGCTCAGTCATATCCAACTTGTGTCTTCTTCTTTTTATACCACTCAGGGTTTGTTGGTTTATTGGTTGTTCTTAAGGCTAATACTGAAAATAATAGATAAAGGAAGCTATGATCTCAGTGAAATGAAGATGAATCCCATAGACGAAGAGTTTATTCCCTTTTTTGATATTATACTGTTGATGAAACTGGAATCTGATTATGTTCTGGATGTTTTATCTTGTATATTTCGGTGCAGCAGTATCAGAGTTAACCAGGTTAGAACAAAGCTTAACAAACAGTTGAACAAAGCCCAACGGTGTAGAACAGTAAATCCAGTCACTCCGACCACTAATGGTGCTCTGCTGTTAGTCTAATGCACTAATGTTGTGTAATCATGAAGAGCCTCAGAGGGTAGAAGAAACCACACAACCGCACAGGACAACACTTTGTGTATCGCAGCCATCCGTCTCAGTAGCTGCTAAACAAAGTGGGAAACTCTTACCTTTCATATGGTGCATGATGGAATTAATAGAGTACAGATGTGTTGGTGTGTGTCGCTATCAAACTGCAGCAGCATAAAGTAACCTAATACTGCTCTGTTCTGCTTGTAGATTTAATCATAGTGGAATCAAAAACCTCCACTGACTGTTTTCTCCAGTGTGTGTTTGTTGTTTTACTCATTTCGTCCAACTGGAGGTGGTCATTTGTCTGATCTGATTATCACTTATGGTGGAAATATGGAAACAAGAGGTGGATGGAAACTGGGCTTAAAAACATAATTTGTGTTTTAATTAAATAATCCCTGCATTAGTCTCCAAAATATGTTATTATATGAATACAAATGTCTTTCTTGGCTTAAAATGTCTCAGAAATGAGACCCAGATGTGCTGTTGTTGTGTGGTCTAGTTACATTTCTCTAGTCCAAGTGGAACCAAAACAGAGGCTGGAAAGAAGAGCAAACGAAACAGAAAACAAATCAATTCATCTCTGTAGTTGTATAAACACAGTAGTGTTTTGTTACGCTGCCAAAACACTTCCACCTTCTTGACTGTGAGATTTTTTATAAGAAGGTCCTTTTTATTCCCTTATCTGCAGCAGATGTGATTCTGTCTTTCCAGTTTTCAGAAATTATTAGCAGCCAGTGAAATTATCAAGATCCAGATTTTGGAATGGAGTTTAACAAACTTAAGTGTAGAATGGAAACAGAAAATCTAACAAATGTGGTCAATTTAGTGGCCTGATAGCCTCAGTTTCACCAGCTTCTCTAGTTCCACTTCTCTTTTAACATGTCTTTCTTCTGTCTTTTTCTGTCTTCTAACTAGTGGTTAACTAATACATTAATCTGCGACTAATCTAAATCAATTTAATGATTTTTTTTCTTAGAAAAACTGAAAAGCAGAATTTTAAATGTGAATATTTTCTGATTTCTTTCCCACTAAGACAGTAAACTGAATATATTTCAGACTGTGGATAAAACAAGACATTTGAAGGAATCCTCTTGGGCTTTGGGAGACACTGAGCAACGTATTTTTACCATTTTGTGACATTTTATAAACCAAACAACTAATTGACCTATCAAGAAATAATCAACTGATTAATCAACAGTGAATATAATCACAACTTGGAGCCCTAATCCAAGACAAATCAGTGCCAATGACAATATTTTCCCCAAGAAAGTTCAGCTAAATAAGTATTACTCACAAAAAACAACAATTTGAATGAAGAAACTATTTGCAAAACCTTCAGGAAGAAAACTCCAATAATTCCTTGAAAGTTTCCCTTAAAAGAGGAAGGAAGTTCTTGTAAATACTTTCAAAAAATCAGTAAAAATCTTTCAAAAAAATCCTAAAAATATCCAAAGTGATTCCATATATATCAGTAAAACATCTAATATTTTCTTTAAGAACATTCACAAAAAAATCAACCAAAATCCAGCGAATTTCGCTGGATTTTGGTTGATTTTTATGTGAATGTTCTTAAGAAACATTTTTATTAACATTTATTTTTTCCACCAAAAATGTTGAAAATGTGGACATCAGAAGTTTCACTGTGAAAATCTATTTTTTTCCCACATTTTCAAACTTTAAACCGGGTCAGTTTTGACCTGCAGGACGACACGAGGGTTAAAAGAACATTTCCAATTTCAGTGACAGAAGTATGACATAAGTATTGACCAACCTGTCAACAAATAGTGCTGTTTAAAGAGGTCATCCCTCACACTGAGATTCCATTGACATCCCAGATTCCATGCAGAGAACCTACCCAGGAATTAGCCTGATTCTCAGACCCTGTGAGCATTTACAAGCCCGTCTTCATTCCAGATCTGGACCATCTACTAACCAGAGTTTTTCTGTTTTCAGGTCATCCAGGACTTCTGACGTTCTACAAACAACGGCACAGCAACTGAACGCAAACACCGAGACAGAAACACTTTACTTCACACAAAGGTTTCATCCTACCAGAAGGAGCTTCACTGCAAACCAAAGTGACTGAATGTGTGACGCTAGATCCTTTATTAGCTTAATTAGAAACCAGTGAAAGGAGCACAGTAACTAATGAGTCTGACAGCAGTGGTTTTTAGGCTAATTAACTCATCCTGCTAGACTAAAAGCTCAGACTGCACTTTTATCTCACTTTGCTTTTCAACTTTAGCCCCCTAAGAAGCACCACTGAAGCCAAACTAAGCCTGTTACTCTTTATATTATATTAGCTGTTAGTACTAGTAAGCCAGATGGCTGACCCCTACCAGAACAACATATACCACCAAGGAGGAGGCCACAGCTACAGGACGTACGGAGAAGGTGGTGGCCACGATGGATACGGATACCAAGCAGACTACCCTCCTCAGGAAGAGGACGCAGCCAGCGACGTGACCGAAGGACACGATGAAGAGGATCAGATGTACGAAGGAGAATATCAGGGGATTCCTCACCCGGACGAGGTGAAGGCTGCGCAGAGAGCTGCACGGTAAGACGTGCTTTCATGTTTCTGAAGCAGAAATGATAGAAAATGTGGTCACCTGCTTAGTCAGACGCCAACCTCATCTCCTCCATCCTTGGGTCTACCAAAGGACCACAGCAGCACTCCATTAAAACAGCATCTGCATTGTGAACCGACACCCTGAGGTGCTGTCAGTGAGAACTGGTGAGTTTCATGATCTTCAGGAAAATTCCACAATCAATGATTCATCCAGAAAACACTCTGCAGGAGCTCGACGGTGCACATTTGGCTGCTAAAAAACATCCAATTTTATGGTACAAAAGCAGTTTGGACAAAAAAACAAAAGGGGAGGCATGATGTTGGAGGACTGGACTCATTCAGGTGTGTTTAGCTTTTAATCCTCCTGTTGTCCTCATTTACAGGCACCAAAAAATCTTGTTTTCTTGTCTGAAAATAATCCCAAAATTCAGCAAAAACAATTCCCCAGATTTCTGAAAATTTGCAAAACCTTCAGGAAAAAAATTCCAATAATTCCTTAAAAGTTTCCCTTAAAAGTTTTATTTTAGAAAAAATGCAACAAATTTGGGAAGAAAATTCTTGTAAATATTTTCAAAAAATGAGTAAAAATCTTCCAAAAAATCCTAAAATATCTAAAATGATTCCATATATATCAGTAAAACTTCTAATATTTTCTTTAAGAACAGTCACATAAAAATCAACCAAAATCCAACGAATTTTGCTGGATTTTGGTTGATTTTTTTATGTGAATGTTCTTAAGAAACATTTTTAACATTTCTTTTTTTCCACTAAAAAATGTTCAAAGATTTTCCAAAAATGTTGAAAATGTGGACATCAGAAGTTTGACTGAAAATATTTTTTTCTCCACATTTCAAACATTAAAACGGGTCAGTTTTGACCTGCAGGATGACATGAGGGTTAAAAGCTGCTACACACTGTGCTATCATAACAATCTTGTGAGTTTACAGTGTGCTACACTGTACGACATGAATCTAACAGACTTGGCCACAATGTGACGACTGAATTTTTTAAACAAATAAGATAAAAATGCAATACATTGTTTTAATTTTCTCCACTGCACCAAAAAACATGAGTTTTGTTTACCGTTACTCTGCTGATGCACATGCTTGGCTCATATGGATAAATAAAGCAGAACTGTATTCAGTTAAACAGCCACAGAATCATCTCCATCTGCTTTTATTACTGATATTCAGACCTGCTGAGCTCACAAAGGTGTCGCTTTAATAAGTCAGAGTGACTTATTATACAGCACATCTCCTTTATTAGGATCAATTAGTCAATTTGACAGACAGCAAAATTTAATCCTCAATTTTCAGTTTTATTACCAGAGATAGAACTCATTCACTTTAATTCTATGCATAAAAATGAAATATTTTACTGCACGTTTATTCAGAAATGCAGTCACACAGTATTCTTTTCTCAGTGGAGACTGTTCCCACCTTTGCTCACAGTTTAATGAAAAACCCCCAAACGCTGTGACGGGAATATTTCAGTAAAATGTCACAGTGAAGCTTCACACAGTAATGATGACGTGTTGAGAAAAGAGGCTGAGATTTTACTGAACCTAATCAACACCTTGGATTCATGGCTTTATACTAGATGAGGTATTTGTACAGGTGTGACGATGCGTAATGTGATAACAGATGAATTAAAAGGTAACTGAATATATATAGACGACACATGTGGCCTGGATCCCAGGAAGAATTTATCACTTATTTTTTTACCACGTGTTATAAAACAGAACAATCAGCAAAATTTTCAATTTAAAAACATAAAATCCATCTATAATATTTGATCAGGAAAAGCTGCTGATTAAGTTGTTCTTGATTGATTAATTTGATTAATCGCTGCAGCTCTAATAGACCTTGTATGTGCATGAATATGATTTATTATAGATGTTTTCTTATTCTTTAATAAATGAATGAAATGAGACTGTAAAATGTGGGAGGTTTCATGTCGTCCGTCTTCATCTGCAGTAAAAACCATCAGTTTCTGCAAAATAGCCTTTTTATGTAACACCAGAGCTGCAGTGATTAGTCTGTTAGTCAGATCCTTTAGCAGCTTTTAGTAATTGGTAACATTAAACTGTTTTCCACTGCAGGAACTTGTTGCTCTTTTAGGTCGGCTTGAACTTTTGTACGTGTTTCGACTGCAGTGAACATTATGTAATTTCAAACTGTGAAAACTCGCACTTTACTGCAGCCTGAGATGAGTTCATCAGATGCAGAAGTCTTCATATTACTAAAACTATCAGGAAATTCTGTCATTTTTCAAACCTACAACTCCAATTCTGTGAACATTTATTAAATAAAACACTAGTGGTTGGTTGTCTTAACTTAAATGTTCAATTTTTAGTTGTTGATGGCAGTGCTAGAGCGGAGAAGACAGAAAATAATACCACTCATCATCTCCTCTGAGTTTAATTAATCAGCGTTGAATCAGCACAGCAGCTTTTCACAGTCGTTCCCTGGAGTTGGTTCTGTTTCCTTTAAAAATAGGCCTGAATAAGGTTCTGCAGGGAGTCGGAACATGTATAGAAGTTCAGGCTGAAAACAGCAGCAACGTTACTTGATTATGATCTTTTTTCTCTGTTTACTAATAGATTAATCACTGCAGCTGGAATGTTAAATGTAATTTTCTTATGGAGTATAAGAAGAGATAAAAATGTATTCATCCTGAAGGAAATTCTTGTCAGATATACTTACAAAACAAATTACATAACAGTAGAATAAAGACGGTGCCCAGTAGTAAACAATAAAGGTATGATACATGACTGCTAAAATAAGACTGGAATAGAAAAGTAAGAAGCAATACTGGCAATGATTCTGAGGTAGTAAAGTAATATTACACATGAAACTGAAGTACTGCAGCTGAAAAATGCCATTAATTAAATATTACACATGATGCTGTAACTGATGTTGCACAAACTATTGAGAACAGTAATATTAGAAATGATACTGTTCAGATTAAAGTGATATTTTAGGTTCACTTTTGGGTCACTGTCATGTCGTCCATCTTCATCTATAGCAGGGGGGTCAAACATGAGGCCCGCGGGCCAAAACCGGCCCTCCAGAAGGTCCAATCTGGCCTGACTTTGTAAAGTGTAAAAATTACAGAGAAGACAAACTATAAATTTAAAATAATTTCTAGACCTTGACAAGTTGTTTTGATCATAAGGTAAATTACTATATTGCTCTTTTTTTTGTCATTTTTGTAATTTTTTTTGTCTGACTTTTGTTGTTCGTCTCATTTTTGTCGTTTTGTGCTTCCTTTTTGTCTCGCTTGTTTTTTTGTCTTATTTTTGTCAGTTTGTGTTTCGTTTATTTGTTGTTTTGAGCATCATTTTTGTCGTTTTGTGATTTTTTTTGTCTCACTTGTGTTGTTTTTGTCATTTTTTGTCTCATTTGTGTCATTTATGTAATTTGTTGCATTGTTTTTGGCATTTGTCCAAGTCTTTGTCGCTTTGTAACTTTTTTGTCGGATTTTTTTGTCTCTTTTTTTGTTTCATGTCGCTTTGTCTCATTTTTGTCACTTTGTGTTTCATTTTTCTAATTTTTGTCTTGTTTTTGTTGTTTTTTTGTCTTTTTTGTTGCTTTTGTGGTTGTGTGGTTTTGTTCATAAAGTAACATACTACGTTGTTCAGCTCCAGATACCTGCGACTAAATGTTTAGTTCCTTTGTACATAAACTGTCATCTGTAAATTATAATGTGTAAATGATGAACTGAAACATAATATTGTTGAAATTTATTTTCTTAAGACATTTCAGGTTGTTCATAATTTTTTCTAAAAAGATAATTCTTTAAATGTGAACATTTTTGCACTGAAGGAAAGAAAAAAATTGGAGTTATGGTTAATTTTAGGTTATTATGCTGTGATTTTACTGATCCGGACTGGACTGAATGTGGCTCTGAACTGATCTAGAGTCAGGTAAAAAAATAATATTAATAATTTCATTCTTTTATTACAGTTCATAAATCATATTGATTCACATGCACAATGCTGGATTTAATACTGGAGCTGCAGCTATTAATCAAATGGGCCAGTCAAGAAATAAATGAATCGGCAGCTTTTAGGGATCACGTGATATTGATGGATTTTCGGTTGTCAAATGTAAGACTCTGTCAGTCGTTATTGGTTTTCAGCACACAGTGAAAAACCAACATCTTGATGAATTCTTTCTTGAGCTGCAGTAAACTGTGATGGACTTATTTGAACAATCTGGAACTGCAAACATGTTTTCTTAGCTGTGCATCGTCACACCTGTACAAATAACTAAAGTCATGAATCTGTAGTGGTGATCAGGAGTCTGACATCAGATTTAGCTGCAGCTGGTTCACTCTGTGGCTGTTTATCTAACTAAAAATGGTGCTGCTTCATTAACAGCAGCATAACAAAGGATTTTAGTGAGGCGTGTATTCTAGAGATGCGATGATTTCATAAGAGCAGAGAAAATGACCAGTTTCCTTACAAAAGAAGACAATATTAAAAGCACCTGAATGGATGTGAATCTTACAGTTAAAGCACTTCATTATGTTGGAAATCCGAGCTGTTTACTCTCAGCATAAAAGAAATCCATTAAAAACGTGTTCATGATGAACTGAAATGAAGCATTAAAGCCAGTAAAGCAAATTTAGAGGGTTTCTTTGTGTACAACACTAGTTAGAATAACCTTTATTGAGCTGTCAGTGAATGGAGGCTTCACTGAGCTCCACATAGCAGCTGGTCAGTCAGAGTCTGACCACAAAGTTGATAGAAGGCCTAATTGATTTGGTATTGATAATGTTTTTATCTCCTAGAGCAAGTTTCCCCATGACTGTTTCTGCAGGGATCCAGTTACAGCATCATCTCCTTAGCTTCAGTCAAGGCTGTGATTGTTTTAAAGAACCACAAACATGTTTTCACTATAGCAGGATGATACAGAGGCGCACTGAGACTGACATAGAAAGATCCTTTACTGCACTGAGTCACTTTAAATTGGGTATAAAATGATCCCTTGTATGTCGCAGGGGCTGCGTTCCAGAATCCCTGCAATATAAATATATATATAATAAATAATAAATCATTTCTTTTATTATTTCTATATATTTTAAGGCTTTGTAAACCCCCTCAACACTCTTATAAACACTTTCTACACTCTTAAAACTACATAATTTTTACAACATATAAAATTCTATATGGATTCTCACCAGTGAATATACTCCAACTTAAATGATGAAGATGATGATGTGTAGCTGTGTAGTTCTGATGATGATGATGACATGAATGTACTGCACAGTGACAATGAACAAGATTAGATGCTAAATACTGCTATATGTTGTTTTGTCAATTTAATATTCTTGTAATGTGTATTAATAATTTTTTTTTTTTTTTTAGATATTTAGATATTTTTTTTTCATTTTTTGGCTAGAACATGATTATTTTACTGCAAAAATAATTAAAATAATATGTAAAAATAGCGGGCTGCACAGTGGTGTAGTGGTTAGCACTTTCACCTTGCAGCTAGAAGATCCCTGGTTCGCGTCCCGGCTTTCCCGGGATCTTTCTGCATGGAGTTTGCATGTTCTCCCTGTGCATGCGTGGGTTTTCTCCGGGTACTCCGGCTTCCTCCCACAGTCCAAAAATATGCTGAGGTTAATTGATCATTCTAAATTGCCCGTAGGTGTGAATGTGAGAGTGATTGTTTGTCTCTGTATGTAGCCCTGCGACAGACTGGTGACCTGTCTAGGGTGTCCCCTGCCTTCACCTGAGTCAGCTGGGATAGGCTCCACCCCCCCATGACCCTAGTGAGGATTAAGTGGTGTATAGATAATGGATGGATGGATGGATGGATGGATGGATGGATGTAAAAATAGCCATATACTGTCAATTTACTAAAAATTTACTTTAAAAAAAAAAAAAAAAAAAATATATATATATATATATATATTAGATATATGTGTGTGTATACATATATAGATATATATATATATATATAATGTTTAGATATTATGTTTATGTATATCTTGGTTCTCTTTTGATAATTGCATTTTGATGTGATATGTTTACAATTTTTTTTTGACAGTTGCATGTCCTTTTTTTTAGCACTGAGGTGGACGAGACTAAAATTTAGCTGTGATATTGTACAAAAGCATGACAGTAAAGATCTGTCTGTCTGTCTGTCATTTATTGACATTCCTTTGACATGAAAGAGTTTTTTTTTTTAAATTCTTGTCAAAAAAGCTATATTAAATTGAGCATGATTCAATGTTGAAAAGGAAAATGTCCTTTTTAGAGTAATTTCCTGTTACTAGAAAGTGATTAAAAGCTGCAGTATTAATGTGGGAGTTAAATAATTATCACATAACTGTGTTACAGAAGAGATTGTTCCATATCAGCTCATACAAATGTGGCATATATAAATATTTTAGATCCCTGAGCTGTTTAAGCCTCCATCTCCAACCAAAGACAGTTTATTTATTCATCACATGTAGTTCGCCTCCAGTCGGATTCAGTCCTTTTGTTCTGCTTTAGTTTTCATCTCTTCACCGAGAGTAAAGAAAGATGGACTCTCAGATCTTCTTCTCTCTGAGTTGAAGGAACATCGATGAGCTGAAACATTATGAAAACCACAAGAGCTGGAAATGTTTTAACGTGACAAATGACAGGATCAGAGACATTCAGGACGGTGTGGAAGTGTGAACAATTATTGTTGTTCTCTTTACATCTTCAGTTTTAATCTCTAATATGTAAATTACTCATACCTTAAATAACAGTTCAGGGTCTGTAACTGCAATGTTTAGTCTTGTTAGGTTTCTTCCATACTAATAATCATAATCTTTTAAAATAATTTTTTACTGGAAATCACTTTGGTGCTGTTGTTTTAGATGTGTTATATAAATGCATGTTTGTGATCTTTTGTTGAATTTGGTTTTATTTTAAGCTAATTTGACATTTGTGTTTGCTGTACATATGAATTTCTTCTCCTTCTCCTCCTTCTTCTCCTTCTTTTCTTCCTCCCTCTTCTTCTTCTCCTTTTCTTCCTTTTTTATCTTCTTTTCTTCCTCTCCTCCTTTTCCTTCTTTTTCATCTCCTTTTTCCTTCCTCTTCCCCTTCTTCGTTTTCTTCTTCCTCTCCTTTTCCTTTTCCTTCTTCATCTTCTTCTCCTTTTCTTCCTCCTTTTAATTTTTCTTCTTCATCTTCTCCTCCTTCTCCTCCCCCTTCCTCTCCTTCTTTTCTTCCTCTCCTTCTTTTCTTCCTCTCCTTCTTTTCTTCGTCTCCTTCTTTTCTTCCTCTCCTTTTCATTTTTGTACTTCATCTGCTCCTTCTCCTTCTTCTTCTTCTTCTCCTTGTCTTTCTTGTGATGACTTCTTCTTCTCCTTCTTCTTCTCCTTCTTCTTGTCCTTGTCTTTCTTGTGATGACTTCTTCTTCTCCTTCTTGTCCTTGTCTTTCTTGTGATGACTTCTTCTTGTCCTCCTTCTTCTCCTTCTTCTCCTTCTTGTCCTTGTCTTTCTTGTGATGACTTCTTCTTGTCCTCCCCCTTCTTCTTCTTCTTCTCCTTCTTGTCCTTGTCTTTCTTGTGATGACTTCTTCTTGTCCTCCCCCTTCTTCTTCTTCTTGTCCTCCTCCTCCTTCTTCTTCTTCTCCTTGTCTTTCTTGTGATGACTTCTTCTTGTCCTCCTCCTCCTTCTCCTTCTTGTCCTTGTCTTTCTTGTGATGGCTTCTTCTTGTCGTCCGTCTCAGGGCTAAATCTGGAACCAGTGGCAGCGCAGCGTCAGAACTGGAGGAACTGTCTGAGCAGTATGAGGACATCATGGAGGACTGTGGTCATGGGAAGTTCCAGTGGACGCTCTTCATCGTGCTCGGTCTCGCTCTGATGGCCGACGGCGTCGAGTGTTTCGTGGTCGCCTTCGTTCTGCCGTCTGCAGAGAAGGATCTGTGCCTGTCCAACGCTGAGAAAGGAATGCTGGGTAAGGGCTTCATTCACTGATGTATTGTTGCTTCCGTTGTCGTTTTCTTTGTCAGAAGTGTTTCTCTGCTGCTGTCTGAAGAGAAGAATGTGTCCAGCAGGGATGATGAATCTGATTGATCTCAGCAGGGACACGGTTCTGGTTTCACAGAGAAACGTGTGGTTATGAGTTTAAATGTTCACAGGAGACCTCATCTCACTGTGATGTTCATTAGCTGAGTGATCATTCAGTTGATCAGATCAATACTGTGACCTGGTCGTGATCAATAGATCCTGTGTGGTCGACATTCACCAGATAAACCAATAATTTAAGACTCATAAACTCCAAACAAATGTCAGAAAATAGTGGGGTAACGCTTTATTTTACAGGTCCTACGTTTTCCAGCTAACTTCATAGATACATTTGTCTAAATTTCAGCATAAAAACCAACTGAAGACCTTTTAATGTCTTATATTAGCAGGTAGAGTCGGTTTTGCTAACAGTAGCTTGAAGTGAATTAAAGAAAGTGCAAAGTTGACGTGAGTAGAATTAACTGAGTGTATCAGTGAGTTTATCCAACCTTTACTAGCAGTTAAGTTTTATTTTTTTGTGCTGCTATGATGTGAGATTTGGTCATTATTGAAATTCCACTTTAGTTTCAAATTCCTGGTACTGTTCTATGATTTTGTAAAGAAGATGCTCTCTATTATGACCTTTTATCAGTATTTTTTGGTAACCTTCATCAGATAATATCCTTTGAATTGTACAAGCATTAAGTGATTTAAGGAAATAAAATGAACCTTTACAGAAAAACACAAGAAGAAGACAATAGGATTAGTCCTGGGATTAAAAATACCTGCCGAAACTGTTGTCATGGCAACAAAAATCACATTTGTATTACATTATATTTAGGTCAGGGAAATAAACTGATTATTTTTAGCTGCATTTCCTTTGTTGCTAAAATAAAAGGGCAACCGGTTCAGGTGCTTTGTCATTTTTACACCCGTTTTTAGCCTGTTATGGCTTAATTTATGCAGTAAAAGTGACATGATGTGCACTTTAAATACCTCAGGTCTCTGGGGAAGGAACTGTGTTGTTTAGTGTTTCTTTTCCTCAAATTGTCTTTAACAAAGTCCTGCAGTCAAAATCTTCGTAGATAATGTTGTAATTCAGAGTTTGATCTGTTTGTGGCAGTGTTGTCTCCCAGTTTTTAGTGCTTAAACTCAGAATTAATAACACAGAAATGTGTCTGTTTGACTCACTGTCACAATAAAATGACTCTGCAGCATCTGAGCGTCAGGTTTAGATAAGAACAGCATTATTTTGGGAAGATTTGGATGTAAACAGTTGTGCAGATGAAGATAAACCTGAGGCTGGTGATGAGAAAGAGGAGGAGCTCATTAAGCAGATCATTTAACCCTCGTGTCGTCCTGCAGGTCAAAATTGACCCAGTTTAAAGTTTGAAAATGTGGGGAAAATATATTTTCACAGTGAAACTTCTGATCCACATTTTCAACATTTTTGGGAAATCTTTGAACATTTTTTGGTGGAAAAAAAGAAATGTTAAAAATGTTTCTTAAAAACATTCACTAAAAAATAAACCAAAATCCAGTGAATTTCGCTGGATTTTGGTTGATTTTTTTTGTGAATGTTCTTAAAGAAAATATTAGAAGTTTTACTGATATATATGTAATCACTTTAGATATTTTTAGGATTTTTTTTGGAAGATTTTTACTCATTTTTTGAAAATATTTACAAGAACTTTCTTGTCAAATTTGGGGGATTTTTTTTTTTTAAAATAAAACTTTTAAGGGAAACTTTTAAGGAATTATTGGAATTTTCTTCCTGAAGGTTTTGCAAATTTTCTGAAATGTGGGGAATTTTTTTGCTGAATTTTTGGATTTTTTTCAGACAAGGAAACAATATTTTTTGGGTGCCTGTAAATGAGGACAACAGGAGGGTTAAAAGCAGAACCAGAGCTTGAAAATAACACAGAATACATCCAGATAACCAGTTATAGTTTCTTTAGCCGCTGCTTCAAACACACAAGTAGTTTTTTAGGACATATTTGCAGGTAATTCTCATAGAAATAGAAAAAGAAATGTGTATTTAAGGGTTAATAAGCTTAATTAATCAAACATAATTAAACTCAGTTCCACTGTGTGTGAAATAATGATCCGAGGCTGTTTGAAGGTAAACAGACTGGTGTGATAAACGCCTCCCTGACTTTCCTCCTGCAGTCTAATTAGCTAATGTGCAGTTAGCAGGCAGCAGTGACTCAGCCTGCTACTGATGAGTGTACAATAAATAGGGCTGCTGTATTGGTCTGTATATCCTGCTGACTGGAAGGGAATCAGTGGGAACGCTGGTGTTTATTTAAGGCAAACTGTGAGCGCTGTATATGTAAAATGAGTGCAGTGTATAGTGTGTGTTAGCAGGAGATGAAAAGGAAGGAAGAGGAGCTAAAATGAGAGTGGAGAGATGAAAGGGAAAGAAAAAAGTGAAGAAGAGGTACAGGAAGATGAAAACACATAGAAGGAGACAAAGGGACTTTTATTTTGGTATGCATAGCTAACAGTGCTGGGCTGTTTGAATTCACCACCTAATATACACCGATCAGGCTTTATTAGTATTGTGTTGGTCCCTTTTCCTGACCTGCTGAGGCCTGGACTCCACTAGACCCTGAAGGTGTTCTGCAGTATCTGGCACCAAGATGTCAAAATCACCTCCTTTAAGTGGTGGAAGTTGCGAGGTGGGGTCTCCATGGACCGGACTTGTTTGTCCAGAACATCCCACAGATGCTGGATTGAGATCTGGGGAATTTGAAGTCAAGTCGGTTGGTGGAGCACTGCGCTCTCTGACTGCTTTTCTTCTTTTGTTTATATGCTCAAAGATGGGACTTTATATTTTGCCTCCCTCCAAATAAGAGACTATTTCATCTGCTTGTCCAACATTGCAGATTCTGAACCACTGACATGGTGTGAAAAACTGTGAAAAGTTCCTGAAATATACAGTCATGGAAAAAATTATTAGACCACTCTTGTTGTTTAGTTCATTTTAATGCCTGGTACAACTAAAGGTACATTTGTTTGGACAAATATAGTAATAATAACAAAACAGCTCATAAGAGTTTAATTTAAGAGCTGATATCCAGACATTTTCCATGGTTTTCTTAATAATAACCAAAATCACTTAAGTTCTTACATGCTATGGCACTTTACTGCCACAAACAGCTTTTAGGATTCCATGTTTTCTTTTCTGTCTGTTTTAGTCACACAATACACACAGGAGTTAGTACTTGATTTGTTTTTGATGGCAAGGGTGTCTGCCTTTTTAAACAGCAAGGCTGTTTAAAAAGAAATTTGTTCAAAAAGAAAGACGATTTGAGATGGAGTCGGACTGAAGTCTAACATCACACAATGTTGTGTATCTGTGGCTGCTTCAGGGTCAGTAAATCCTCCTGCTCTGAGTTTACAGCTGCCACCGTTCAGTCTGCTTTGTGTTTATCAGCAGTCTTTATAAAGCTTCTCTCCGCTGGCAGCAGCTGACTCATCACCGATACTTTCTGTCCATCCTCACCTCTGCACCGCCTCCCATTCACTCTTTGTTTCCTCCTTTTCCATCACACAGAACTGAGCTTGACTGTTTGTCCTCCTCCTCCTCCTCCTCCTCCTCCTCCTCCTCCTCCTCCTCCTCCTCCTCCTCCTCCTCCTCGTCGGTGCTGCTGCCGTCTCACACCTCCTCCATCCTCCCACCTTCCCTCGCTGTGTTTCAGAGCGGTTGTTGTTTTTTAAACCACGCCTGTGTGTCTGTTTGTGTTCTGAGTCAGCGGACTCTGTGATCGATGCTCTCTGTCCTGACCTTGGAAAGAGCCGTGCAGCGTCTCCGATCCGCCACCATCTTCCAGGGACGAAAACAGATCCACCAGCTGGGGTTTTATAACTGCAGACCGGCGTGATGAGTCACTGTCGGATCTCCCCTGTTGCACGACCATCTGCAGGCCGTGGTGAAACGTTGTCGCCGTGCTGCTCTCTGGCTCTGGTCGGGGCTGAACTTGGCAGAGGCTGAAGCTCGCTGCTAATGAAAGTGTGGAGTTTTTAGAAAAGAGCTGAATGTGCCACGAGTCAGCCGGACTGTCTGGGGGAGAAAAGACTGGAATAATAATAAGCATATAAAGACTAATAGCCAGATCATGGTCTGAACTCGGGTTAGAAGCAGAGTGGTCTAGCCCATAAAAATCCAAAATTAAGTTTTACATGCACTACCCTTCAACAGTTTGGGATCACCCACACAATTTCATGTTTTCCATGAAAACTCACACTTTTATTCATGTGATCTTCAGGAAACTTCCACAAAAACACTTTACAGGAGCTTGACAGTGCAAATTTGGCTGCCAAAACATACAGTTTTATGAACAAAGAAACAAAAGGTTGACGTGGAGTCATGAGTCGTACATGGACTCCTTCAGGTATGTTTAGCTTTTAGTAAAAGTTAAAAAAATCATCAAACTTTCTCAGTTGGTTGTCCACAAGAATAGAGTTTGCACTTTGAAACTGCAAGTGGAAATCACCACTTTCCCCATGAACACACTTAAATTTATTCATCCACTCTCTCACCCCAACCGGTCGAAGCAGAAAGTCTGATTCTGGTTCAGTTGGAGGCTTTTTTTTAAACTCCCCATTAAAGGGTATTTTGTGGTTCTTTCCCACCGTCACTGACTGCTTGATCATAGGGAATCTAAAGACCACTTTGGATTGTTGGGTTCTCTGTTTATAATTCTTAAGGTCTTCATCTTACTATGTGAAGTGCTAGAAGTTGACCTATACTACCATTAAAAAGTTTGGGTTCACCCACAAAATTTCATGTTTTCCACACTTTTATTCATAACTTTTATTCATATTTCAACACCATTAGCTAACACAATGTAGCATTAGAACACAGGAGTGATGGTTGCTGGAAATGTTCCTCTGTACCTCTGTGGAGATATTCCATTAAAAATCAGCTGTTTCCAGCTACAATAGTCATTTACCACATTAACAATGTCTACTCTGGATTTATGATTAATGTTATCTTCATTGACAAAAAAACTGCTTTTCTTTTAAAAATAAGGACATTCCTAAGTGACGCCAAAATTTTAAACATTTATTCCACCCAAATTGTACTTTCTAGCGACCCAGTTATGATTGTAAAGGTCTGTACCACCCAAAATACCACTTACTGTCCAAATACCATCCATCCATCCATCCATCCATCCATCCATTATCTATACACCACTTAATCCTCACTAGAGTCATGGGGGGGCTGGAGTCTATCCCAGCTGACTCAGGTGAAGGCAGGGGACACCCTAGACAGGTCACCAGTCTGTCACAGGGCTACATATATAGACAAACAAGCACACTCACATTCACACCTACGTTCAATTTAGAATAATCAATTAACCTCAGCATATTTTTGGACTGTGGGAGGAAGCCGGAGAACCCGGAGAAAACCCACGCATGCACAGGGAGAACATGCAAACTCCATGCAGAAAGATCCCGGGAAAGCCGGGACGTGAACCAGGGATCTTCTAGCTGCAAGGTGAAAGTGCTAACCACTACGCCACTGTGCAGCCCTCCAAACACAAATACTTATAATTTTAAAGATCTATTGAAACTAGTTGGTGCTTTCTGTCGGAAACGACTGTTCCATCCAAAATACTACTTTCTGGTCAAGTTCTTAGAATTTTAAAAGTATGTTGAAACCCATTAGTACTTTCTGTCCAACCACTGTTTAATGCAAAATACTACCTTCTGTCGAAGTACTTGTAATTTTAAAGGTCTATAATCGGTACTTCGTGTCCATGCACTGTTCCATCCAGAATACTACTTTCTGTCGAAGTATTTGTAAATTTAGATGTTTATTGCACCCTATTAGTACTTTCTGTCCAAGTACTTGTAGTTTTAAAGGTTTGTTTTACCCCAAATAATCTCTGAGAACCAGAGAATGAGCTGCTGCCTCACAGTCCACCAGGTTTATCTACTTCCTGAAAGCTGAAAGACAGTCTGGGGAAATGTGCGACTCCCATTAACGCTACCACTGCATATGATGTACATTAAAAAACACTTGCTTCCTGAGAAAACAGAACCTCTGAGGGTCTTTAAGCACAGTTTACCTTGTAAAAGAAGCTTTAATTACAGAAAACTGTGCGGAGAAAATGTTGTTTTCTTCATCAGCGGCAAAATATCCGACAGAATCAAGACAACGGAGATGTGAGATGCGTTCACTGACTCCACGTTGATGCTTTTTTAATGGGAGTTTGTTAGTTTCTGGTGAACTCAAAGCAGATGCTGCCTCATAATAAGAGCTCATGAAGTTTAGTCTCGTCGTATGAAGGTTCCTGCAGCGTCATTTAAACACTGAATTGATTTTGTTTCCTTCAGGTCTGGTGGTCTTCCTCAGCATGATGGTGGGGGCCTTCCTGTGGGGAGGTCTGGCGGACAAAGTGGGCCGTCGGCGCTGTCTGATGGTGGCGTTGGCCATAAACTGCGTGTTTGCCTTCCTGTCGTCGTTCGCTCAGGGCTACGGCTTCTTCCTGTTCTTCAGGCTGCTGTCTGGAATCGGGTAACGCTCACTAACACTCGTTTTAATGCTGTTGTGATGCTGTTGCAAACATTCAAAGGAATTTTCCTGCTCAGAACGGGTCTTTGGGTCGCAACTAAACCAAACAGCTTCATCGATCCACGTACGGAAAAATATAATACAAAGTCTGTTACCTTAATGGACAGAAATCTCAGCATTTTCCTGCTTTTTTTCTGACGATTTGACAAAATAAAAATGTCTATTACCTTTGAGGAAATTCTAAATGATAAGAAATTCTCTCTTGTTTGGTCATTTAACCACCTCCCTACACTTGTATTTTGAGTTACATTAATTAAAGATTCAGTTGATTGTTTTTTATTCGGTCCAGATTCTTAACAGATCTCATGAACTTGTTATCTTGAGTTATTTTGGTGATTAAAGCCATGTAATTAAAATCTAGAGTTGTGGCAGCCCTATAAGTCAATACGGCTTCGTTTTTATTAGGTTTTGGCCAATAAATTATTATTTTATTATCATTATATAGTTGATTCAAACCCCTCTCCCAACGGTTTTAGCTTGTTTCAATTCACTCTGGTTTTGTTTATCTTGTAAAATATAAACTCCTCATATTATTATTATTTTTTTAAATACAGAATAAGTCACCAAGAGGGTCACTTAGGGCTGCAACTAATGAATAAATTTTTTTGAGTTTTGTCTGAAATTGCAAAAAATTGCTTAAAAAAAAAAAAAAAAATCTTGTTAAGCTAAATATGGTGTCTTCAAATGTTCCCCAAAACCTGATAACATTCAGTTTTACAGCGATTTCTGACGCTGAACAGCAAATATGTTCTTTTATAGAATAAAGAATCCGTCACCCTGAATGTCACTTAGGGCGGCAACTAATGAATATTTTCATTACTGATATATATTTTTGGGAATTTTGTCTGTAAAATGTCAAAAAACTGACAAAAATGTTGCTGAACTGAAGGTGATGCCTTCAAATGTAAAAGAAAAAACAAAATAGTGATTTCTGACAGTGAAAAGCAGCAAATCTCTTCTTTTAAGATGCTCAGATTTACAGATGTGTAGATTTTCTTAACTGTTTACACCTGAAAATAACTTTAATGGATTATAGGAACAGTAGCTGATTATTATCCTGGTGATTGTATAATTAATTAACTAGTTGTTTAGCTCAACAATAGATCAATTTTCTGTGTAATACACAATCTCCTCAATACTTTATTTACTGGGAAAATAAAAAAATCTGTCACCCTGAATGTCACTAAGGGCTGCAACTAATGAATATTTTCATTACTGATATATATTTTTTTAAAATTTTGTCTATAAAATGTAAAAAAAAAAAAAAAAAAAAAAAGATGCTAAAACTGAAGGTGACACTTTCAAATGTAAAAGAAAAACCCAGATATTGTTTTACGGTAATTTCTGACACTGAAAAGCAGCTAATATCTATTTTAAAGATGCTCAAATCCCCAAAAAAGGGAGGATTTTTACTGTTTTCGCTTGAAGAATAATTGAAGCGAATAGTTGAGTATAAAAATAGCTGCTGATTATTTTCCTGTTAATTGTATAATTGGTTGGCTAGTTGTTTCGCTCTACTATAGATGGTTTTTCTGTTTCATAAATAATCTCACAGTCACCTTTTAATTGATTTTTGAGTGCAGGAGTTTCCTTTGCTGCCATGTGAAACTACAGATGTGCAACATTTCCTGTCGCTGCATCATTTTCATCATCTTTCATCCTTTAAAGCGGCTTTTTAACACCGATATAAGACAACAAGTGAAGCTGCCTTGGGTCTGAGAGCAGAAATGTGTTGGTGTTTTGTAGCGTTGACGCAGCAGAGCGCAGCTCTCAGAATAACCCAGGTCTGCAGGGAGCCTCTCCGACTCAGAAACCAGGTCACATACGGAGCTCAGAGACTGAAAACAGAACTTCTGGCCTCAGAGGTTCATGCAGTTTGTCATGCAAACCCTCTCTGCTGCTCGTCTGCGCCGACACGCAGCGACACTGAAGCTTTTACAGCCTGGTGATCCAGATCTAACAGCAGGAATCTGCTGCTGCCTCCAGGAGACCTTCGCTAAAAATACCTGAACTCTACTCTCAAAGTTTTCTACAACAAACTCCTCCTGCAGCGTCTCGTATATAGAATTCTTCTTACACTTCTAGGCTGACTTTTTAAGTAACTCCTTACCCTCTTTTTGTCTTTCTGCTCTCAGCATCGGTGGCACGGTGCCGATCGTGTACTCATACTTCTCCGAGTTCCTTCAGATGGACAAGCGAGGAGAACATCTGTCCTGGTTGTGTATGTTCTGGATGATTGGTGGCATCTACGCTTCGTTTACCGCCTGGGGAATCATCCCTAGATACGGTACGACTGCAGTGTTTTAATAGTATCCTATCTGTGGTTCATCCTGTACATATACTGCATTTATCTCCTAGCGTTATGCTGTTTACACAGTTTTACATCAGAATCAGCTTTAGTAAGTACACAACATACAAGGAATTTGGTTTCGGCTGTCGGTGCCACCCTAGGAATATGGAAGAGAATAATAAAAAATAAAGAAACTATAGAAGGAGGAACAGGGAGGGAAAAAAATAGTAGTAATAAAATGAAATATAACAATATATACAGAAATTTACAGCTAGAAAGGAATATATAAACACAGTAGTGCAAAAATGATCATTTTTCATCCTTTTTATATTGTTCATATCACTATTTTCCCTTCCTGTTCATTTAGATTAGACATTTTATATTGAGTCTACAACTATATCTTTATATACTCTGTGTTTATTCCACACTGTCCTTACTGTTTATTGCTTTTATACTGTAACATGCTGTATTCAGTGCACTTGTAGGTAGCTGCTAAACTGCATTTCATCATCTTAGTACAGCAAGTCCTCGGTTTATGACGTCCTTGACCTACACCGTCTTCCATCTCCCATAAATTAATTAAAGTCTTGTTCCATCATTCTGACGTACAGCGTTTGCGACATTAAAACCAATTAGCGCAGGACCTAGTTGGCGAGTGGAGTGGACTAATACCTCGTCACGTCTTTGTTTACATTCACCAGATGTTCGCCACATTGGATTGTGCTACACTCGCTTTCTCTCGTTTGTGTTATTTTTTATTTCTACTGTACAGTGTTTTTATGTCCACTGTGTTAGTGTAGGTGAGTGACGGAGGTACTTACATACAGTATGTGAGTTCCGACTTACATCGTGCTGTAGGAACAGAATTCCCATGTAAATCAAGGACCCCTCGTATTTGTACTTTGTGCAGTGACAATAAAGTTCAGTCCAGTCTGATCTAATCTATACAGTGGAGCAGATAACTACATATATCAGAAGAATCAATCATTTTGTCATACAAGCACCAGAACTGCCCCATGTGTCCATCGTAGAGAGATTTATTTTTAGCCACAGAAATTTCTGACACACAATCCTGTACATTTTCCCATGGCATGATCTAGAGAGCGATTTGCTTGGTTTAATGTCGAAACGTGTAGAAATTAACTTGTAGAATCCAAATTTGCTTTTTCTAACAGGATAACTTAGCATTTTTTTGCAAATCTTTTCAAAAATATGTGCTAACAACTCTGTCTTAATGATAGTTTACTTTGTTTTAAAGATTTATAGAGGCTTTCTGTTGCCAGAAAAATAATTCTAAGAAGTCAAAAAGTGTGTGAAACAGAATTAATGTCATTAAAATTGGATACCTGAGTTAGAAAATATTCAATATAATTCAAAAATATGATGCCAATGTCTGCAATCTTGAAAAATGGCCGCCATCCAGCATTTTTTTAATGCACGTCTAATTTGATGCTTGTATGACAGTTTGAATGATTTTTCAGTTATCTGCCCTACTATTATGCTGCTTGTACTCACATTAATAATGTTATAATATATAATAATATTAGAAAGATGTTCTAAACTTCATGTGGAGTCACTTCTAGACATTTTGTTCTTGTTTTGGATCATTGTGTGTAACGTCTTAGGAGAATAAACTCCTAAGAAGCCTCCCACCTCTATTTAAAACAACAGAAATCATGATTCTGACTGTTAATTAAAGCTTCTAATAGTGATTATTTTCATTATTGGTTCGTCTGCATGTGTTTCTCGTAATTGTTTGGTTTATGAAATGTCACCAGATGTGTGACAGACTCACCAGATGTGGACTGTTTCTGCTACATTTGGCTTGTTGTTTGTGTGAATGTTCAGGTTGGGGCTTCAGTATGGGAACAGAGTTCCAGTTCCACAGCTGGAGGGTTTTCGTCCTGGTCGCTGCTCTTCCTGCCATCGCCTCTCTGGTCGGACTCACATTCATGCCTGAGAGTCCTCGCTTCCTGCTGGAGGTGAGACGCTGCTACGCTAACAGTGTATTCACATCTACACACATCTTTCAGGTTGTGTTCGACAGCAGGTCCAGGGTTTGATGCTGATCATCCTGAAGTTTCTGAGATATTTAATGGCACAGATCAGTAATTCCAGTAGTTTTTAAGGTTTAACTTTCCACTGCTTTGTGTGTGCGTTGAGCAGAACGCCAAACACGACGAGGCCTGGATGATCCTGAAGCAGGTCCACGACACCAACTGGAGGGCCAAAGGGCAGCCGGAGAAAGTCTTCACCGTGAGTACATGCACTTATTAGAATAATACCGATTGTATATATTATAAAAAACATTAAACAACACAAAGAGTCAGTTCTTCCTGACAGCAGAATCACTTCTTAGCTTTAGATTAGCAGCAGAGACTCCAAGACGCCCTGAGATCTGAGGACATAAACAAAAATGTTCTATCTAGATCAGAATATCTATCAGTGTGTTGTTTCTCATCTGTAGTGAATTATTTAAGTAAAAAAACAAAACGTGGAGAACAGGTGCAGACAAGGAGATCTCGACTGAGTAAGTTTAAGAAAAAGTAGCTCACCTAATTCAATCTTGATGGATAACACAGAGCTAGGGCTGAAAAATGAAACTAAAATAAACCGCAATCACAATTTTGTCTTCCTATAATTAAACAAACACGATCAACTGCAGTCCTGACGTTTAAAATGCAGCTTAAAACCACAAGAAGTCCGTCAAATCTGACAGCAGAACGCATTATTTTATTCTTTTTGAGCTCATTTTTGAATCGGTTATCATTGCCTACAACATGTGAGGCGTTCAGGGAACATCGGTAAATAGTAGCGTCCATCAACAAGCGGATGTTCAGCAAGTGAAGAGTTTAGGTTGACCGGTTTATAGCATTGAAATCTTAAAAAATAAATCAGAAAAAGAGTGTGGAGGGTTGCGTCCACTGAGATAGTTGTTAGCATCAGTGCTGCCAATGAGAAAATTAGTCCGGAGCTGTAAAGTTGAAATCAACCCACGTTAGAGTTTGACAGCAGAAGAAAAAGAAGCTGAACATTATGTTAAAAAGTGTCTCCATCTTCTCCTGCTGCTGTCTCACTGTTGACCTGATTCCTGCCTGATAAATAGCGACAAGGTTCAGAAGAAGCTCGTCTCATTCGTGAGTTAATAGATGGTATTTTTAGATTTCTGAAGTTATCTGGATGTTTGATTGTGTTCATCACCTGAGAAAGCTTTTATAGAGGCGTGTTGGTGGATATCTGCAGGTAGACGGTGTGCTTTAAATCACTAATAATAATTTTAAACATAAAACTCAAGCAGCTTAGGTAAAGAGGTGGGTTGGAAGACCAGTATTGTGTGCACCAGTGTAAAACAAAATGTTCACATGAATGTATCTGTTGTGTTCTAAAGGAGCTGCTCAGAAAAAAACAAGTGAAATGTTCCTTCTGCTGTTTTTAAATTTTTTTTCCAGGTGACTCACATCAAAGCTCCGAAGACGGCGGAGGACGAGTTCATCGAGATTCAGAGCGCAACGGGAACGCCGGTCCAACGCTGGGCTGTTCGATCACTGACGCTCTGTAAACTGGTAGGAAGCAAACACAAATAGAACCTGTGTTTACGTTTGCTGGTGTTTACCGATGTGGGTTTTACAGGGTCAATACTGATATAGATGATCAGCTATCAAGGAGACCAGAAGTAGTATCATATTTGGTAACTTCCGCACACATTAAATATGGCGTTGCTCCCGCCTCTCGGTGAGGTCGAGAAGCATGTGGTTTTCAGCCAGCCAATCAGCAAAGATCACTCTACGTTACAGCACACGACATCGTGGTATCTGACCAATCAGCAGAGGCCTGGAACGTGTCAAACTTTGTCTTTTCTCCAAAGTTGGGAAAAGACAGACTTGCAGCTCATTCCTCTTCCATACTTGCAGTGGAAATCTCAAAACTAACCATCAATCAAAACTAACTAACATGTTATGGCTGAGTAGTTGTGCTAAGTGATGATTCATACATTTCTTGGAATGTTTTTTTTTTTTTTTTATCACTAACGGGCAAGGAACCATATATGGTAACTTCATTGACCTCAAATTTCAACATGAAAATTAAAAATTTTGAAAAATGTCTCAAAAGTAGAAAAGTCTTATATCCTCCGAAAACACTTTAGGGTTGAAATTTGAAATTTCAAAGTATTTCAGTGAGTCTCCTTTAAAGGGTTAAGAACCAACATACTTTTGTGGTGAAAATTAAAATCTTGGTGTCAAAATGTCGAACAAGAAAAGCACTCAGGGCGCCGTACTCCACCAAGGCTGCTTAGTCGTAGCATTTCCTAAGGATGAAATCTTTAATAAAAATGTCCTTGCACTGAGCACAGGCATGTGTTATGCATGTGTACGTTATGTACGGATACTGAATCACATGACCTAAACATGTAGCGGGTGGCAGGAATTGATGGGACTCAGAAACACCCCCACAATTTAATCAGTTGTTCCTTGTATCATTTCCGACAGATAAGTCCTGATAAGTCCTCAGCAGTGGATTTGTAGTAGGATCACAATCATGTGATCATCAGCAGGCAGCTGATGTAGCGTTCACTTGTTGTCATAGTTACAGTGATGCTGTGCTGCTATCTAGCAATGATACAGAAATCTTTAACTAATCCGTGGATCCAGACTATAAGCCGCATCACTGCCAAAATCTAATCACTTGGTCCTTGTGTCATTTCTGACCTTCCCTGAACATTTCATCCAAATCCGTTTTTTTTTTAAAGCTATTTTCATGGCCTTTTGTTGGCTTTATTTGACAGGCATAGTGAGAGACAGACAGGAAATGGGGAGAAGAGTCAGGAGAAGATATGCAGCAAAGAGCTGCGAGCAGGAATTGAAGCCGGACCACTGCATCAGGGACCAGCTCTGTACATGGGTCACCTGCTTAATGCGTTGAGCTATACGGGCACCCTGTTAATCCGGTTTTGAGTAATGTTGCAGACAGACAGACAGACGTACACCAATCGTCACAAACGCCAACACAATACTTTGTTGACATGCTTTTGGTTATTTATGTTTTACATCTGCTTAATTAAAAGAGAATAAATGAGAACATTTATCTGCCGGTCTTGAGTCGAGTTATGGAAGTTAAATTAGTTATCCACAGTTAAATTATTCACGAACAATCAATTAATCAGTTTGTCAATTTTTAAGAAATAAAACACTGAATTTATTGCAACAGCATGTTGTTTTGTTGTTTTTTTAAAAAACAAACAAGTAATTAATGTCCTACTTTTTCATATGGAAAAATAAAGTTTTATACCAGAGCTGCAACAATGAATTGATTAGTTACACATAAACTATTTTGATAATTGATTAATCAGTTTAAATCACTTTTTGAAGAAAAATTACACTTAAATTATTAGGTTTTTTTATATCCCAAAAAATTTGAATCAATGTCCCACATTCTCATAGATATATTTATACGTTTGTGTACCAGAGCTGGTACACAATTAGTACCAATTGGTAACTATTTTAGTATTAAATTTAAGTAAAAAATTCTAACTTCCCTGCTTGCAACTTCCTGAAGGTGAATATTTTCAGTTTTAGAAAGATCAATGATTACTGTATCGTTTTGTAGGATTCTACTGGAAGATCACTGTTATTATTTTTAATTGCATTATTTATTTATTTATTTTATTCTTATTACACTTTGACTTGTATGACAGTAAAAAATAAACTATCAAATTACATGCTGTGTGTATTAAAAACACTTAAATTTAATTAGTTGAACTCTGCTGAAGCCCTGTTTGACCTGACACCACCACATTCTCCACATATGAGAATGAAACAGATCGTCTCTGGAGCACATTTAATTACTTAGTCAATATTAACAACCACACAGCTAGCGTGTTGTAGCATGTTAGCACCATGTTTGTCTGGTGGTGTTGTTCCTGGATAGAATAGATTTTTAGATTTTAACAACCAAAAAAAAAAAACACAAAAAGATAGGAACCGGAATTTATGAATATGTTTGAGCCATTTTTAGTTAATTAGGGTTTCATTTCCTCAGCATAATAGACATTTTTGTTTATCAAATGGTCAAAAATAACAGGATAATACAAAGATTTCTGTCTAGTAAAGTAATAAAAAGTCATTGCATTTACTGTACAAGGACTGATGATACTTAATGTTGTGTGTAGTTACAGTTCAAAGGAAAATGATGCAGGTTATTGATAAATGCTTGAACATTATTGTGAGCTGTATGAGTAAAACACAACCTGAGTCACATTCTGTACAAAATACTTGCAGTATATTAATGATGTTGTTCCCTAAAGCACATAGCACATCCAGTAAGAAGCAGCTGATCCCAGCACTGTGCAGGAGAACTGGATGTGATTTATACTCAGTCTGGAGCAATGTTCCCTGTAATTTTTCCTGAGTCTGAGCAAACACACAAACTCCCTGAGCGTCCCTTGGACCACTGTGAGCAACATCAGACGTGTGCACTGTGGTCACACCAGCATCACATCCATTCAAGTTACATGGTTCATTAAAAGAATCAAATTACAGCATTTACATTTCTGTTAAAACACTTTGTCAACAGGAGCCAGTTGAAGGCTGCAGTGATTTTAGTGACACTACAATGTATAAGAGTGAAGTTATTGAATATTTGTCTCTCTTTACTGTTGCAGTGGTTTTGCAAATTGCAGACGGACCCTGTTCACTCCATAGACACCAATGTTATTCCTGTAGCTTGAAAGACAGCTACTTTTGATAAAACTGGGCTTGTAGCACATTGTCTGCCTTGCAACAATGGGAAAGAGGCACCGTTTATGTTTTGACAACCTATATCTAATGAGTTATTGATGCTGGAAGTCTGAATCTGTGAATATCTTTCCAACTTTACTGAACTTGGGGCCACTACCACCTAAGGAGTGATATATTTAATTCTGAAAAAAGCATTTAGCCATACTTAAAGCTTTAAGTGCTTTATTAACACGGAACTAAAAATTTTGTATTGTTTTATTATCACAGGTTCTGTCTGAAAAGAGGTGGCATCATTTTAAACAGTGAAATCAAACTAATAAAATGTAATGACCAACCAGTGAGCAATACTGGATTCTGCAAAAACATAAACAACTTTTTTTAAAAATCTAAATCTTATCTTAACACAGTTAATGTATTAACTTATTTATGTGTGTATGCATGTATTTATTGATTTATTTAGTACTGTTAACATATCAGAGTTCTGAGTGAATTTTTCTTAAGATAGGCAAAGGCCATTTATTGATTACATATAGGCTGTTAAATGTTTATTAAAAACTGAAAAGCATTTAAAAAAAACAACTTAGGCATTTATTGAGTCACTAAAATACTGTAGAGTACAGACCACATCAGCATGATTATAAGCATCCTCTGGTAAATTAACAACCAGATACTGATGTCTCTCACCATATGGACTTCAGGAGATGACTGGGGGATGATAAACTGTGACCTACTGGTTGGGTTCTCTCTGTTCTCATGTTTCTTACATGTTTGTCCCCTGACAGCCGGGTCCTAATGTTTTTTGAGCAACACACCATACTATGACGTTTTTACAATGATGGTTCTACTATGGAACCAGTTTGACATGTTCAGGTGTTCTTTGTGTGAAAACTCAGAGATTTCAGGTATCAGAAGGTGGTTTTCAACTTTCTTTGTTAACTTTCTGCTTCAACTTTAAACTAAATTTCCTTCACTAAGCCAGCCCTCTGGACTTCCAGGAAGCTGTGTTCCTATTGGCTGTCCAGGTGGCTGCTTGGTGTTATCAGGAACACCTGAGCAGCTCAGTGTCTTCCTGCTTTATTTAGCTGCAGACAAACATTTCCTCTGCTTCTCTTCACCACTGAACTGGGTTTGGCTCCATTGCTTTAGTTTGTTCTTTAGGTGTTGGCTTGCAGCTTCCAGCAGTAAAATCATCTTTAATGTGTTTCTTGGTGTGTTTTAGGGCTTTGTACTGGATAGTTGTCTTGGTAAATGTGGTTCTTTAGCCACAGTTAGCACATGGTGCTAATGTGTGCAGTGATTAGTGGATTTGGTGCAGCTGAGTTGTGTCTTTATCTTGGCTGTAGTGAGTCTTCAGAGGTTTTTGGTCAGACACATTCTGTATTCTTGTTTGAGAACCAACGTTGGTTGTCCAGAAGGTAAGAGTTCCTGTCCTGATTCTCTGTTCTCAGAGGTTCTCTGGTAGGCTGCAGGAGACTTTAGCGTTTGGGTTGTGCTAGTTTGGTTTTTGTATGGTTTCATTTGGACGACTATCTTGAGGCCCCTCCATGTGGTTTAGTGAGGTTTTCTGCAACAGTTCTACAAAGCAACCTGCAGCAGAAGAGACTTTGAGAGTTTTTAGGAAGTTCTGGAGACCAGACTTTAGAGCAGCAGAAACATTTGTCAGCAGTTTGAGCAGGAGAAGGTGAGCTTCAGAGTAGAAATGAGACGGAAACCTTCTTGACCCGTGTGGTGAGGTCCTGTACCAAGAGTTTGAGCAGGTTGTGAAGAGTCTGTAGTTCTTTGGTCTGAAAGCACAAGAAGAGTCGACTCATTAAAGGAGAAAACAGGAGATATTGTTGGTTCTTCTGTCGCTCTGCAGTTTCCAGTTTCCTTAGACTGAATATCAAGTTTATATTTTAAATGATTTCCCATGTGAGCCCA